>NC_134488.1:67498059-67798059 GCF_040206685.1 Ascaphus truei | reverse complement strand
GCATTGTGGGCCCCTCTGACAGCAAAGGGGTTAAGCTGTGTGCTTACAATATATTTGCCTAGTCCGACTCCCCGGTTCGTGCCATAGGAGAATAAAGTGATATCATGCTCTTTACCAGTGAGAAAGAGCAGTTGCATGTGATTACCATTCAGTCTCCCTGTGTATTTTCAGAAAGCCGACCTTGCCGTGGCTCCTCTCACCATCACCCACGTCCGTGAGAAGGTCATTGATTTCTCCAAGCCCTTCATGACGCTGGGGATCAGCATCCTGTACAGGAAACCCAACGGCACTAGCCCAAGCGTCTTCTCCTTCTTGAGCCCGCTGTCCCCCGACATCTGGCTGTACATTCTCCTCGCCTACCTGGGTGTCAGCTGTGTGCTGTTTGTTATAGCCAGGTAAGGCGGCCTCAGATATCCGTATAAGTACTGGGTCAGACCATGTAGTCCAGCAAGCCTGGTATCCTGACTCGCACAGGGGCGAGTACTGGAGGATTCTGGGAGACTGCATTATTTTGTAGAGAGTATCACTCCCTTCAGCACAGAGAATCCCCCACTACATTAGTAGGTGTATTTAAGATCAGAGCATAGAAATTGCGTGTCCATTATACTAGTAGCTACTTGTGGACCTTTCCTCTGAATATCTCTATTCCTATTCTAAATTGCATAGCCTAGTCGAGCCACACTAGGATTTCTCACCTGGGGTGCTATGTCAACTGAGTGCTGCCTCCAACCAACTTTCTTCAGGTACGTGCGACCTACTGTATACCTATAGATTATAAACAGCTAGGTCTGTGCAGCAAACATATATAACACTATAATCCACAAACTCTAATCAATCAATAGGATGTCTGTCTCAAAAATATCCTGCTCCCTGAAAGGTATGTATATGCAGCACAAAAGAAAACATGTACTTTGAGAGGGTAGAAAACCTTCCTAAATAGGGGTGCACGAAACGAGAATGTAAAAAAGTAACAAAAGTATATTACTGTACTTCAAACATTACTAATTATGGCACAGAGGACCTATAATAATAGCATGTCCTTGTATAGCACTGCTAGTTTTACGTAGCACCTTACAGAGACATTTTGCAGGCAGAGGTCCCTGCCCCGTGGAGCTTACAATCTATGTTTTTTGGTGCCTGAGGCACAAGGAGATAAAGTGACTTACCGAGGTCACAAGGAGGTGACACTGGGAATAGAACCAGGTTCCCTGCTTCAAACTCAGTGCCAGTCAGTGTCTTTACTCACTGAGCCACTCTTCAATCAAATAAAACAACAGCATCCACATTACTGGTTACATGAGGTAGCCCTAACATATAGTGGATATTGTGAGTATATTCACTTCTATGCCGATATTACAGTTGCTAATCACTATGAATTCCTTATTAATTGTACAAGTGATTTATGTATCCGGGTACATCCAAATAACATCTATTAGTAGTATTAATATATATATATATATATATATATATATATATATATATATTATACAGGATATTGCACAGTGTATAGATCTCAAAAAGAGCCAAATAGCATCGACGGTATCACATGTAGTTCGGATCCAACTCAGTCCGTTCAGATCCATGTAGTTCTCAACAAGAAAAAAGAATTGATTATGAAGATGTACTGTAAGCTTCTTGCCCGAATCCCTAAGGAAGTTACATCAATGTAGTGGTGCAGGGCAGGGGTATGCAAAGCTTCTGAGCTGCGCCCCCCCCCCCCCCCTGTGTGCCAGCCCCAGCACTCGCGTCCCCCCTTTCCTGTGACCCGGAATCAAAAAGACACTGTGGGTCATGGGATGTCACATGACCACCCGCAGCATTATTGACGCGCGCTACCATAGCGACGTGCACGTCACATGACCCTGCAGCGTCCTTCATAAAGCTATATGTAAATACAGGCTGGTAGACATTTTAGATTTTCTCATTCATCATCATACAATACTCTTCAGCTGTATAGTTTGCTAGACAGCACGCTTCAAATTACATAGGAATTACTCCTGTTAACATTCTATCTCTGTGTACAGTATAAGGCTGCACTTATAGTGCCGGCGATGCGACGTCGCTTCAAAGCAATTGTATGGAAGCCGTCGCGTGAGTGGACGCAACGGTGCTACCAAAATCCTTGTAGTCACTAGAATTTGATTTTGCAGAGACGGTCTCCCCATGTGACTGCCTACAAGCCAATCACATAGCCCCTCTGCCTTCCCCCTTGCTGACCTCACTCCCCTTGTAGCCAGCGACGTCTGCAAACCTGATTGCAACTTTCGCAATTGCGACGGGTGACGTCATCGTTGCCGTCGCCGGCACTATAAGCACAGCCTTAAGAATGACTCCTCTTAGCATTCCCTCTCTTTGTATTGGAATGACTTCTGTTAACATTCCCTGTAACTGCATATCTGATCCTGGCCACTTATAGACATCTACTTGTCACTATTCATACCTGCTGGGGAACTGCCACTTCCTCAAATATACCTGAACCAGACTTTCACTGTTGTGGAACTGCCACCTCGTAAAGGGGGTATTTACTACTAAAACATGGGAATCTGGTTGCCAGTGAAACAACAGAAAGGGCTGGCGCTCAAAATATTAAGTGCACTAACTAGTGCAGTAAAGTGTGAAAAAAGTGTAAATAAAAGTGCAATACTAATAGCAATATAAAGCACACACAGTAGAAAGATATAGTGACATACAATATGCTATATCTTGTGATAATAGTGAAATAGATATATAACAATGCAGATCAAAACAACCCTTCAATGGATGGTCTTGGGACTCCACACAGCAGAATTCGTTCTCAGAATTAGGGGAGCGCAGACGTCAATGTTGTGTATAAAAAATCAAAAACAATCTAGTGCAAATAAAGTTTATAAACCAAGTGTTTGGGAAGACATGAAGAGGTTTCTCACGAATGGTAGAAATAAAAAGGCACCTCAAAAGCTGTGCTGAGTACTGGACTATGTTATGTTTGTGTGCATAGGTTCAGGTTTCCACTTCAATGTAGTAACCTCACTCAGGTGGCACCATCCGTGATAGTTTGGGTGTAGATATAGGCAAGAAAGCCAACAATAGTGTGATACCGTAAAAGTATATAACAATCTTTATAAATATATAAAATGAACACTTACTGTACATAGTGTCATGCTAAATCAGACACATAAAGGGTTCGTGTGCGTTCAACTCCGGTACTCAAAGTGTATTTGCACTATGTTGTTTTTTATACACAACATTGACATCTACGCTCCCCTACTTCTGAGAACGAATCTGGTTGCCAGGCAGATGCTCTGACATCCTGGGGCTTCTATTCCTTGCCCTCTGGGGTATGTCTGAATTCCCTTCTGTGGGACATGCATCTGTCTTATAGGCCAAACTATGGGATCCTGACTACTTAAGAACTGTAATAAAGGGACCTGACCATTGCTATACTAGGGGAAGCACATTTCCTACCTCTACTCCCCGAGTTTTCACCTCTCCTGCCATGTTGACTTCTGGCACTCCTGGAACCTGACTTCCCAAACGTCTCTCTGCCTAATTTACCCTCCTATGACAGCACCTCTGTCTCACTACTGGGCAGGGCTAGCATCTCTTCTCTTAACCCAGGGGTGTGCAAAGTGGGGGCTGGGGTGGGGGTTGCAGAGGCCAACTCTTCTCCAAGGCACTTAAATTAAATTCCGGGGGGGTGGGGGGTGTCGTGTGAGGCCTCTGCAACTTCCCTTACCGTGATATTGAAGACAAGGTAAGGATGGGGCATGAGTAGGAAGGTGAGAGCAGACAGGTGGGCGCAAGGGGGAAAGTTTGGGCACCCCTGTCTTAACCCCAGGCATTTCTTAACCGAACAGAGGGAGAGTTACCCAGAAAAAGCAAAAGAAAAAAGAAGAAAAATATATCACAGTTACAGTATATTGGTCAAAGAAGTCTTGATTCTTGTGCAGATGCTGTCTCTACAGCACAACAGGCCTCCTCAGAAAGTCTCCGTGTGCACAGGCGCCTTTCCTTTTCTTTGCCTTTTCTGTATACAGTAATTAATAATTTTCTTTTCTTTCTTTTTTTCCCCAACGTGGATCTGAATGGACTAAGTTTGATTCAAACTGTACGTGACACTGTTGATGAGATTTGTCTCCATTTCAGATCTATACACTGGCCAATAACTTGTATGTGTATTAATAGTACTAATATTGGGGACATAGATGTTGTTTCAATGTACACAGGTACATACAGTAGAATCCAAGAGGAATTCATAATGTTTAGCAGCAAATATCAGCATTACAATGCATGTACAGTACTCACAATTTCCCATGTAATATATGTTAGGCTTACCTCATGGGTCCATGGATGGGAATCCTGTATTTCTATTGATTTTATATGTTTTCTGGGCTATCATTTGTTATGTTGGTTGCAATAAACGTGTGTTACTTTTTTACATACTGTTTGTGTTCCCCTATTTTGGAAGGTTTTCTACTGTCCACAGATGTAACGTATAATGTTACTTCCTCTAACACAACTTATTACCAGTGTAGGTAGGTAAAAAAATTGGTTGAACAGCAGGATCCAAAAAAATAAGCACCGATCATCTTACCAGTTGTTGAAAAAATAAAAAAAGTTTAATCATTACATGATTAAAAAACAAAAAACATGAAGACAGTACTGGACAATTCTCCCACGCGTTTCAGGCTATGCAGCCCTTTCTCAAGGAGTGTCTCAGTGTCACGATATACTGTGTATATCCCAACATATCTCACAAAGGCCCTTATGCGATATAGTGAGAAGGGGTAAACATCTAGTTAACATTGTATCAGATTGTATACCTGTGAGTAGACGTCGATACATTTGTTGACTGTCCCACTTCTCACCATACTGAACAGGGAGAACAATTCATTTAGTTTGACTTCATTGTTGTCATTTACTTCTTTCTTTTTGCCTCTGTCCTCTAACAACCTGAGAACCTCACAGGCTGAAGGAGCAGCTGAGTGGTAATGTCCTTTCCTTCGAAGTGCGTGACCTTTCTTCACATCCCAGTAACAACTCCTTGTGAACTTGGGCAAATCACTCTATCTCCATGTCCCATAGGCACAAACGTTAGATTGATAGCTCTTCAGGACAGGGACTAATTGTGCCTGCAGAATGATATGCACAGAGCTGTGTACTATAAATATTATTATAATATAATGTCACCTATAAAAGTACTCCTAGCACACAACAGGATCCACTTAACTAAAACATTCCCTTCTGTCCTTATCCGTAGAAAAACATATATGTTAATTTAATTCCTAAGCGGAGGGTGCTATTTCCATTACATACAGTAAGCATGGTAGCCCATAAAATGTCTGTAAAGTACCAGCAATGCATTAACAAGCCCACTCAACGTCTCTGCAGTAAATAATACAAGCCTATGCAAGAAGAGCAGGTGTTCAGTTTAAGAAAGGAAAGGAGGGGGGAGGAGAATTAATGGGTATGTTGTTCTACCTCTGCATGAATATTACAAACAAGGCTGGTTTCCCTTATTTCCCCCCATCCAAACCTTTTTGAAGCTGTATTTCAGCTAATCTCCACCTTAGAACAAACATCTGCACCTTCCTGCTCGCACTGTTCTGATCTATAATGGATTTGCAGGTTGCAGCTATTCTGATCTCTAATCCATATTTATGGAATGAGGACGAATCCCTGTTTTGCAGCCCTGCGGATGCCCGGCAGGAAGATAACTGCGCCTAATAATTGATAGGGGCAGGTTTTCTGGATTACTAAAAGGAAAAGGAGAAATGAGGTTTCCATCACTGTCTTTTTTTTTCATTTCATAAACCTTTGCTTGATTTATTCACAGTCTAGAGCACGTCTCTCTTTCACTATTCACGTCATCTGTTGCTTTTATAGCCCTATGTTGTTGAACATTAATGGGGAGATTTCCTTCAGTATGTACAGTAGATACATACAATTCTGTTTTGATGCTATAGTCCTAAAGTCTGTTTTCGAGTATCTCTACCTACGTAATGTTTCTCCATAGCATAGACTTCTCTTAGATATATTGGAGGTTATTCATTAAGTGTGATAGAGCTCATCTGGAAGTAGAAATGTGCATTGACTTAAATGTACGTTTCCATGCACTAGCTCCCAGATCGGCAGTATGGCAATTTCATTTTTTTTTTAAAAACCCTATTGAGTAGAAACATGTGAAGACATTCGCAAATTTGCCAAATATTAGGGTGAGGTCTGTTTGCTGAGTTAACTTTTTTTTAAATGAGCAGTTCTACATTTATTTATGAGAACACTCATGGAACTAGCCAAACGTTCACCAGTATACAGCAAGGCCTCGCTTCTCGGCGCCCTGCTTTTCGGCGAGCCGCTTATACGGCGGCACCGAGAAGGGGGCCGTCATGTCTGCCCAGAGGTCGCGCATGCGCAGAACGGGCTGTTTCCACCGCCGTGCATGCGCAGAACGGTTTGCGCATGCGCACAAGGGGGGGAATGCTGGTTTGCGCATGCACACAAAGGGGGAAAATGACGGTTTGTGCATGCGCACAAGGGGGGAAATGACGGTTTGCGCATGCGCACAAGGGGGGAAATGCCATTTTTGCGCATGCGCACAACTGAAAATCGCCGGTTCCGCTTTCCGGTGATTTTCACTATACGGTGGGCCCTTAGAACGGAACCCGCCGTATGCCCGGGGCCCTGCTGTATTTGCCAACCGTTTGTAATAAATATTTGTCAAGAGTGGTATATTTGCAAAGGGTTATATAAAAGATATTCACAGTTGGTTATAACTAGTGAAGTTTCGTATCTTTCCATATTTTTTCACCAGATGCATGTTTCCAAAATAAGCCATATTGGAGATCTTGCGTGACATTTTTGCCTATCTCTAATATTGAGCATCTGTTTCATGATGTACTAGTAGGTTACACTCAATTTCAGGCGCTGTGTGTCATATTGTCTATTTTGTGTCCTTAGCACAGTTTGGCATTTTGATTCCAGTAATATAAATAAGGGACATTGGTGTTTCATGGGCTTAGTTTATAACTCACTAACAGAGGTGTTACCCACTCAGGATTGTAAAAAGAGTATACTGTAGTTTAAATAGGGTGCTACACAGTTGAGATATAATACTACAAAAATAAAATGGTATAAAGAACCAAAGTATATCTCTATCTGTGTGCACACCAAAAGACAAGGTGCACATACTGTGTGTAATGAGTATTGAGTGATTAAAACATAACTTTTAATGGGAATCTATATAGATATACTTTGGTTCTTTATACCAGTTCGTTGTTTATTTATAACTCCCTGAATAATGCTTATTTTATTTAACAATGCACTTTATAATTAAACATAATAACAACAATGCATCTATCACCTGCATTATACCGTTTGCACTTCTAACAGTGCACTTTGTACTCCTAATGTGTCTGTGAGCCTCCCAATATAACATTTAGATTGTAAGCTCTTTGGGGCAGGGTCTCCTTTAGGCTTATGTTGTCATTTACCTGTCGCATGTGTTCCCATTGTTTGTACATTATTGACCTCCTATTGTAATGTTGTAAAGCGCTGCGCACATGATTGGCGCTATATAAATACAATGATACATACGAAGATGCCGAGTTTCCCTCCCCTACCTGTCCATCCTTCCACCACTCTGCCTTCTTAGAAATGCTGTGCTAGGGCGTCACAAACTTTTTCAACTGGGCCCTCCAGTTGCATTTGTTTTGCCTTTGGGACCCCTGTTCTACATTCAATGTGCAAAGGAAGAGGAGCAAGGTTACAGTACCCAAAGAATCCCGTCATCGAATAAATATCCCATAGAGTGCATTATATTAATGGGGTTATTGATGCAGGAAAACTGCAATGCCTTCTGGCTTCCACGCACTCATTCCTCTCTGCATCTGACACCGTGTCCTCCTTTAACGTTTCTCTATCTCCCAGTGTGTATACCCCTTTTGTCATTCTGGCTCCCTAGATTTTGGGCAAATATTGTGTTCGAGCATAACCCCCCATTGCCAGAATGTTATAAAACTGGGGCTGATTTAAAGACAAGTCTAAGTTGGGTAATAATATTACTACTACTACTACTAATAATAATAATAGCATGTTCTTGTATAGCGCTGCTAGTTTTACGTAGCACTTTACAGAGACATTTTGCAGGCACAGGTCCCTGCCCCGTAGAGCTTAGAATCGATGTTTTTGGTGCCTGAGGCACAGGAAGATAAAGTGACTTGCCCAAGGTCACAGGGAGCCGACACTGGGAATTGAACCAGGTTCCTCAGTGACAGAGTCTGTGTCTTTACTCACTGAGCCGCTCCTTCATCCCTAAGGCTGTAGACATGCTCTGCCTATCTCTTTATTACAGTATGTAAATTGCCACATACTGTACACTACAGCTCTGTTCACAGGAAGTTTAGCTATAGAAACAGGTTTAAGGTAGAGCGCTGGTTTCTTGAAAAGTACGTTCACATAGTGCTGTAAGTAAATCCCAGGGCTGTGCTCTGGAGAACAGCGTAAGGAAGATTAGCCGGTTGTCAATACAGAAACATGAGTCTGAAGTATGCACTAGGGGTACGGTTGATGCTATCATTGTAGGTCAATGCTACTTTAAACCAACTCAGGGGCTATTAAGGAGTGTGGAAGAGGATGGATTTCATACTTGTTTATAATGAGACTTCCATGCTTATAAATGTGCCAGTGAATCCGAGGCATTTAATCCCTTAAGAGTTTGAAGCATTAGACCCAAATGACTGCTTGCTATTTGCATTCATATCAGAGGCTTGTAGGACACCCTCCCTGGAGAAATAACTCCTTATTTCTACTTGTTAACAACCTGGCATTTTGTAGCATGGTGCTTCCTTGGAGAGCTCAGTCGCAAATAACTGCTTTAAAGGTGCAGTTCTATATTGGAGGGAGCAGTGGCGTAGCTGTAGCCTGGGCAGCTCGAGCAAAGCCTGGGGACCCGCGCTCTTGGGAGCCCGCTCACTAGGGTTACCAATTCATATTTATCCCGACATATTTGGCGACTGGCTCTTGGCGGCTGCTCGTGTGCATGCGTGATCGGCACTGGCCCACCACGCATGCACGATCTGCATTTGCCGGTCGCTCACGCGTATGCACGATCGGAGCTTGCCGGTCGCGCATGCGCATGGGTGACAGGCAACCGCCGATTGCGCATGCATGGTCAGCAAGTGCCGATCGTGCACAGGCAGTCAGCAAGTGCCGCTCGTGCATGTGCAGTCGGCAAGTGCCAACGCAATAGAAACATTTTGCCCGGGGTCCCGCCGTGTCTACCTACACCACTGTCTGGGAGGCTGCGGCATGTTTTACCCCATTGCAGAGCAGTGCGTTTCCAGTCCTTGTAGCAGTGAAAGGTGTTTTAGTTTTTCCCCAAACAAAATCAGTTTGAAAACACTTTTGAATGTCTGAAAAGTCATCTGTTTTAGGTTATTTCAGGGACTCCGAGCCAAATTTATGGATCATGTCCGAGACTCATTTAGGAGAGAGACTGCGATAAGGGAGAGATAAGGGCAGCGTTACCCAGGTTGCAGTATTTACAATGTCAGGATACACTTTTTGAAAGTGATTTTAAACTACAGTACTTATGTGTCTGATTTTTCTAATGGCCTCAATGGAGAAGGAGCGTTTCAGTGAGTAAGACACTGATTTTGTAAACAATGACACTGAGTTTGGATCAGGGGAACCTGGTTGAATTCCCGGTGTCCGCTCCTTGTGACCTTGGGTAAGTCACTTTATCTCCCTGTGCTTCAGGCACCAAACACATAGATTGTAAGCCCATCTGGGAAGGGACTGTGTGTGCCCCTCTCAAATGCTAGAGCAATGCACAGCAATGCAATGTATTCTGTAATTAAAAGGGTTAAATCTTAATTAGCACAGAGTTGAAGAATAATTCTCCCGAGTCTTGCTATCCAACAGGCAAAGACTCTGACCCCCTCCCCCCCTGAGACGTCATTTATGCTCGAATAACTGTTATGCCAAATCATATTTTTTCGCTCAGCGTCCTTTGAACATTTTGAACATTTTTTTCCCGGTGTCAGGACAAGGAAGCCTGAAAAAAAGGATTGTGTTAAATAAGAAATTATATCTCTACTTAAACCTTCCATGAGATGGAAGCCAGCCTGAGGGTAATTGTCAAACAGGCTTGACTTCTAATGTACAACCTGCATGGGTAGATGGATTGAACACAGTGTAAATGTCACTTCATTATGTCTCCGGACTCATTTTAATGGGTTTTACAAGTCTTTTCACTGTGCTCAAGTTGCTGTGTAACAACTTTTAGAATATTCTCTCTGATTTTATTTTTGACATTGGATACTCACATGGATGTGCCCAGTTCTATGTATCCGATCTCTCCTTTGATCTTCTTGCTTAACCACGTTCCCTCGCTTCACTTTGACAAAAGGTCTACTGTGGCGTTGAGATGGGATGGAAATCTTTAGCGGTTAATTAAATGAGATACAGTATATGAAACCTGTAGATGCAAATGAACTGGATACTTTGTTTCGGGAACTGAATTCAAAGACCTAATTTCTGGTGGCATTTGGCAATGAGAAGCATAAAGATGTGATTTTAGATGTAGATATGAATATGAAAATATATTCATTATTATAAAACATTTTTCTTACCGTATAAAGAGCTGGCAGTGTGAGTTTTTTTTTAATCAAATGGCTTTCCCCCATAGAACTTAGACTTTAATGTTGGTTACAAAGTCACAGAGGTCAAAAGAAAGTAGCCCTGGGTAATGTATGTATGTACAGTATGTATGTATATCTTTATATACTGTAGTTCCCATAGTGTACTCAGCGCTTTATAAAGAAGACCATACACTACAAGTTATTGTAATACAATAAGTGCAACCAACAAAATCAGACAATAAGAAAGGAAATCCTTGTCCCGGAGAGCTTACAATCTAAGTGGTATGTTGGGAGACTTACAGTTAGACGTGAGAGGGGGGTGTTGACTATATCCCCAATCTGACTGGTTGTAGTTGACCATGTGACTCCCTTTGGATGACGTCGCATCCTTTCCAAAAATTGACTGTCACATGGTCTACTACAACAAATCAGATTGGGGATATAGTTCTCACAATCTGATTAGCTGAAGTACCATGTGATGGCAGCCATGTTGGATTTTTTGACGTCATGTTAAAGGGAAAGGAAGCACAGCCATTCTGATTAGCTGGCTTCACTCCCTTTACATGACGTCA
Organism: Ascaphus truei; assembly: GCF_040206685.1. Lineage (NCBI taxonomy): Eukaryota > Metazoa > Chordata > Amphibia > Anura > Ascaphidae > Ascaphus > Ascaphus truei. Next base: position 67,786,868 of record NC_134488.1, on the reverse strand, counting down.
CATAAAAGATTTTTTTAAAAAGAGGCACATGGTTTTCACAGCCAATCAGATAGCATTGGAACCATATGCCAATCAAATGTGACATCACAGGCCTATGTGCAGCCTCATTTGACGGCAAGAAGCCGAGTAGTGAAGACCTCCTCCAATAGGATTACAAGGGCGTTACAGATGAAGATGAAGATGGTTGAAGATACAGAAGAAGAACAAGAAGAAGATACAGAAGAAGATAGAAGACACCCAAATGGATTACAATTAACAGATGAAGATAAAGAAAGAAGAAAATGACTTTGGACTTTACCTGTTGGCCGTTGCTGTTTCGGATCGTGGATTGGTTCGTGAGCTTGCAGAGACCATGGGAATCGGAGGGTGAAAACATCTAAAGGTAAGAAAAAAAAATGAATGTATGTTATTTTTATTTTACAGTTTTTTTCACTGTATTTTTATTGGTAAAATAGCCTTTAGGGCTATACATACATACATACAGTACGAAGCGTTGGTTGTTTTGCCAAATGGTTGCTTTAATGTGTTTTATACTGTATGTATTTTGGCTTTTTTTTTTTTCAATTTCTATGCTATGTATTTTGCGTTTTCATGTTGTATTATGGCATTTTTGGTGGTGTTTTTAATTGTTTATTTCTGGGTTTTCTTTGATGTTTGCTTTTTAATAGTGGTTTATTTTTGGTGTTTTGATTTTCAATGATGGTGTTTATTTGCCGATTTATTTTATTTATTGATGGTTTTGGTTGTAGTGAGTAAAACTTTAGGGCTTTATTTGGGTGCCTTGATTTTCCATAGACAGTACACTATTGTATGGTCACTGAAAATGTCATATAGAATACCAAAGGATTGGATTCCTTTGGGAAAAAGAGGATAGAATCCAATCTAGCAAGGAATAGTTGCAAGTTTTTACACTAGGTTTGACCGTATGGGTTGGGAAATTAGTCGGGTTAAATTTAGGAACTTGAATTGTGTCCAAATGTTGTTGTTTTTAGGGTCAAGTCAATTGATATCAAAATCACGAGGAACTAACAGCTCACTCTTCACATTCAAAGAACATTCAAAGAGTAAATTGTGCCAAGAAACTGGGTGATATCAGTCAGGGATTGATGTGGGGCTTTTGGGGGGGGGGGGGCGGGAGTTGCATGCAATAAGAATGGGCTTAGAGAGGGGGAGACAAATTTTACCAACTAGGATTTCAAAAGATGATTGGCTTGGGGGCAATTTAGCATGGAGTCTTCAATATAAAATAACACCCCTCCTCCTCTCTTTGACCTAAAAATGGAGTATCCCTGAACGGAGAGAGATGCATTAAGGGTTTTAGGAGGTAGCTAGCTATGCTTCAGGGAGGATTATGGTTTAAGGCTTGTGCAAAGGGCACCATGCCCTTGGTTCATCCAGTATTTATATGGGCTACAGATGGCCCTTTTTCTAATTCCAAAGGGGCATTATTAGGGCTATGGAATAGAGTTGAAAAAGAGCGACCTCGGTTGAGTTAAATATCCCCTCTAATGAGAGTAACAGATTAAATAGAAATTTGAGTAATTGTTTGCAGGCTGTAAGGTTGCGATGTTTGCCATTAGAATGAGTGGTGGTTGATGTGTGGATTTTATAATGCAAGAGTGACATTTATATGAGGCCACAGTAAAGAACAGAATTGAGATAAGTAGCAGGTTCATTATCAGAAATGTAGGTTACAACGACATGTCTGTGCACCTTACTTTAGTAGAGTTGAGTGTTCAAATACAGGGTTTCAAGGCTGCCAGCAGAGTTGCCAAGTTGATATCAATTGCTGTGTCAAGAATACATGGCTCAATCCCCTTCCAATCTCCTGACAAACTCCTGCCAAAATCCTGCATAACTATTTTATCCCACTTAAGATATGCATTTTATATGATGAACATTATACTATGCACATTATTAATGCACTACATCCCCCTTGTATGTGGGATTGCACCTTTAATGTCACTGCCTTTGAAGTGGATGAACCCAGTTTGAATACCAATGTCTGCTTTGTGTGACCTTGGGTATAAAATTAGATTCTAAGCTTTACAGTATGAGAACTTGTGTATCTGAAATTCTATGTACAGTACAGAGCTATATAAGGGAAATTAATATTATTATATTTGTCATTTGAATGCTATCACAACCTGCGACCTTTTTTGCAAATTCCAGTAGATGTTCTTTCCGTGAAATCATTATTATATAGTACATTTTCTATTTGGTAATAATAATGCAAGTTGACATTGAATTCCTACAAAACCTTGCATCTCTCTGGTGTATTGTAGGACAAAGTTCTGTTGGGAGCAATCACATGCTTTGCAGGTTTATCAATTCTTCATACTTGTTATTTAAGACCTCAAAAGTCTTTCTTCAGAGTTCTCTTCATAGCATAACATGTATTATGGCTTTTATCTTTGATGCTGAATAAGAGTTTTCCTGTAGCTCTATTTGCTCAGTAAATTACTGTACCTAAAAGGGAAGGACTGACCTTGTGTTAATGGCATCATCTTTCATCCAGCAGACAGTAGTCTTTGTGACTGAGGGACGTCACTTCATCAGTACAAGTGACACGGGGACATCCCTTGAGAGTAGAGGAAAGGGATCACCACAGCAAAGGGTACTTTAGTGGCAGTGAACATACAATACAATAGACACTGTCGATACCGGAAGTTAGGCTCGATTGGATATCGGGTGCAACTTCTGTAATCGGCCGCCCAGTTGGTCCTCCCTCCACAGGTGAGCATGTGGTCTCCTCCCCGGCCGGTCTCAGGCCAGGTCCCCACTGCCTACTGCAGCGCCCACTATGGCGGACACTGCGAGGACAAGAGACGCCCCTCAATGGGGCTGGGCCCGCTGCAAGGGGTGGCCAGTTTTTCCTGCAGAAATGAAAATTGTGCTAAATACTAGCGACGGAGTGCTAGGCCACGCTCCCCGGCAGTTCAGCCAATGAGGGCAAATCTGACAGGTGACGCCATGGCCGCGCCCCCCATCACTCCCCCCCCTTGTCTTTCCCCCTGCAGTTCACTTCCTTGAGATCATTGATAATTACAAAGATTGGATGAATATCTAACGCATTTAGAATTCAGCAAAACTTGAACTCGATAGACATATGTCTTTTTTCAACGTACATAACTGTGTAACTATCTCTGTGAATAGTAGGTAAAATAAAATAGAGTGTAAGCCCTTTGGGGCATAATGCCTGTAAACGCCATGTACAATGCTGCACTTGTAATCTCTCCAGGACAGGTTTTAATTTTCCATCGGGTGCTTTTATGCTTGATACATTTATTATATTATAATTCCCATTATTCTAATGCCTTTTTTTTTTTTACAAAGCACTGGATACATTGTTGGCACTATATAAACAAAAATATATACACAAATTGTCAGCACTAGAAATTATTTGATGGCATTGCAGGTTTAGCTGCATCGCTGCATAACTTCCCAGCTATCACTGTGTTACTATGCCAATTAAACTCCCTTCTAATACTCCCTGCTACAGATTCAGTCCCTATGAATGGTACGATGCCCATCCTTGCAACCCAGGAACCAACATTGTCGAAAATAACTTCACCCTCCTAAACAGCTTTTGGTTTGCAGTTGGCGCGTTGATGCAACAAGGTAAGGGTCCCATTTCTAGTTTCCTTTTTTTTCTTTCTGTTCTTACTTTGCTGCCATAGTGAGCGTTTTGTTCTGTTCTGACAGCTGCAAGATAAGACCCAGCAGCTCTTGTCACGAAAGAGCAAAACTGCACAAGAAATAATGTTGTCTCCTTCCCTGTCACAGAGCACCAGAGAGGAACTTTGCTGTCATGAAGCAACATTGCTTTTTGAAATTGGAGAGTTGTCTCGAGCAATTACAGAAATGCTTGTCAACACTCTTGTCTTGTAGCTCGAATTACAGCTTATGTGCTGAGGTTTTCAGATCTGAGCCTTGATGGCGTTGCTGCTACAGTACAAACAGCCATACTAGCATGAAAACACAAACTACATCCATTATGTTTGTGATGGTAGGGGTAAATATGGCTGCTTTTAATAAAGGTTAAGCCTGCCATTACCCCTACCTGTCAATAACACATCTGTATTATATATACATCTATGTGTTGTGTAGCCTGGTTCCATCACTTCAGGGACCAGGAGTTCATTCTGTGTTCAGTTGGAAATGTTACAAGTTACCAATGACCTTTTCCATGTTACTCTTTTTATGTAACTCTTTTAATGTTGCATTTTCACCGACCAATCAGGGTGCTAAGTAATATTGAAGGCACCTTGCCTTAACCCTCCCTAAATGTATCCATGATGTTCTATGGGGTTAAAAGGTGGGGAGGGAGGCCCTAGTTAGTTAGTCTTAGGCCTCGGCCAGGGTTCCTGCTGGCGTGCGGAGGCGCGCTGAGGCTGAGGGAAAGCGGGTGCTTTCCCTGGCCTTAGACAGCGCGCCGTCCGGGGGCGTGTCGGCGGGCAGGCCAGTGACGTCACGGAGCTGGTTCGCCCTCATTGGGCGAACCGCTCACGTGACCGGCCCTGCGCTCCGGCGAGCACTGAAATGTAAAATTCTGGTAAGACCTACGTTTCCGCGCGCTTGCGGAAGCGTAGGTGAGCCCCTACTAAAGCCGCTCTCATTGCGGCTGTAGGGGCTCACAGGTAAGTGCAAGCGCGCCTCAGCATGGGTCAGCGTGTAAGCGCTGACCATGCCTGAGGCCTTAGGCATGTGTGCCAGTGTCTATGTTAGAGTGAGTGAGTTCCAGTGTCAGTTCCAGCACCGGTTCCAGGTCTGAAGTTCCGTTCCTGTGTGACACTGCGTGGAAAAAGAATGGGGAAAATCTCCTCACGGAGGTCCCGGCACCCAGGCCTGCAGGGTGTTCCCCAGTTAACCCAGTTGAGAGTGTATGTCTTATGTATGTGAACAGTTGTGGATATTATTTTCCAATAAATTCGTTTTTATTAACTCTGTAGTTTTCTCTGGCGAGTTGATCCCTGGTGTGTTAGTCCTGGTCCCCTGTGACAATGTTACTTTGTCGCTTACGTTTTGGGAACCCTGCGACAAATTCATGGGCACGCCATATAAAAGATCACTATTTGTGTCATCCTATAAAACCAGCACCTGGGACCAATTACACTCATAGATAATTATTCCAATTAGCTCTATGTGCTGAAGGATTATTGTAGTGGTGCCAGTTCTGCATAAGAGGCTGGTGAGCCAAGTTCAAATCCCAGTGACTACTCTCCTTTTGACTTTACCTCCCTTTGCCACAGACATCAAAATTAGAATGTAGCTTCTATGGGGAGGGATCATTGTGACTGCAAAATTCTATATTCAGCACTTCATAAGTAAAAATATATCATATGTTTGCCTTCCTTTTAATTAGTATAAATATCCCTCAACCTAAGTGTAGAAAGTCATTTTAGGCTGAACAACAACAATCCACTTATTCAGGCAAAGATGAAACAGTGGGCAGCAGAAAATGCTTGTCTATGAAAGAACTCTGTAGACCAAACAGGGGTCTGAGGTTTCACAGCGGATAGGAAAATGGGCAGGCTAGGTGGGCTATGTGGTTCTTACCTGCCATCAATTTCTATATTCCTATATCCCCCATGTTAGGCTCTGAATTGATGCCGAAGGCCCTGTCCACAAGGATTATCGGTGGAATTTGGTGGTTTTTCACACTCATCATCATATCTTCTTACACGGCCAACCTCGCTGCCTTCCTCACTGTCGAGAGAATGGAATCGCCCATCGGCTCTGCAGATGACTTAGCGAAACAAACAAGGATAGAATATGGGACTGTCCTTGATGGAGCCACGATGAATTTCTTCAAGGTGAGATAATGAAGGCGAGTCTGACACAAAGACATTTCTTAAAGTAGATGTTCTTTTATTTAAAGCATGCAGCACACAATTAGGATTAATAGTATAGCCTTGCTCAGTGTGATGAGGACACGCACCCCTCGTCTAGACAAAGAATCTCTCTCAAGGTACCGGTATATAAACTTGTAAACAAACATTAGCTCTACATCTTTCACACAGCATTCTGCGCATTTCTCCGCACTGGCGTTATGTTCTGTCAGCTATTTTCTGTTATCTTCCTTCTGTGGCTTAGTACAGTATATAGGGGCTGGACAGTCTTGTTTCTGTGTTAGCAGATTTTGGGATAGTCAGGTAATCGTGTAGCAAACATCTTTACCTTTGTCGGTCAGTTTAGCAATAAACATTGTGTTGTTCTCACAAGAATACTGCAGGTGTGTTTGCCTTTACCTTTATTAGACATCTTGCTTATCCTCTTCAAGCTAACCCCATTCTGCATTAAAGTCAGAGATTAGCAAGTGGTGACAGTCACAGCAATTGGAGTTCAGCCAAAAAGTAGTAAAAATAAAATCAGCTTTAATAGTACATGCTGCACATCACAGAAAGGACACTCTGACGCGTTTCGTTCCTGGGTGAAACTTTATCAAAGAGTGTATTAAAGCCTAGGGGTGGCAAACTCCAGTCATCAATGGCCACCAACAGGTCAGGTTTTCAGAATATCCCTGTTTCAGCACAGGTGGTTCAATCAGTGGCTCATTCCTTGACTGAGCCAGTGATGGAGCCACCTGTCCAGAAACAGGGATTGCCTTAAAACCTGACCTGTTGGTGGCCCTTGAGGACAGGTGTTAGCTACCCCTGCATTAACCCATCCCTCGTTGGTTCATGACTGCACAGTCTCATCACATTACTCAGTCTCTCTTATTGGGGTCCAAATTCCAACATAACCCCTGCCCCTTTGACCCAATAAGGTCACAATCACTTTCTTCTTTGGTCCTTTCCAAACCCATTCACACCGCTTAGACAGATTCTAACTCTAAATAAGTGGAAGTATAAAGCAGCACAGAGAAATATCAGTAATAAAGAACAGGATATAAAAATAGTAAATACAGCTCAACCCCATTATAGCGTGATACGCTACAACGCGAATACGCTTATAACGCAGTCTGAGCGTGGCTCCCGAGATGTGAAAATCTCTATATCTCTATTTTGCCGTGCGAGGAATTACCGGCATCTAGATCTCACTCTTCTTTGCTGTCAGCTCTCTCCTTACTTCATAGGGCTGTGTCCACGCGCTCTCCTCTCTGCAGCTGTCAGCTCTCTCCTTACTTCATAGGGCAGTGTCCACGCGCTCTCCTCTCTGCAGCTGTCAGCTCTCTTCTCACTTCATAGGGCTGTGTCCACGCGCTCTCCTCTCTGCAGCTGTCAGCTCTCTCCTTACTTCATAGGGCTGTGTCCACGTGCTCTCCTCTCTGCAGCTGCTCTCTCCTCACTTCATAGGGCTGTGTCCACGCGCTCTCCTCTCTGCAGCTGTCAGCTCTCTCCTTACTTCATAGGGCTGTGTCCACGCGCTCTCCTCTCTGCAGCTGTCAGCTCTCTTCTCACTTCATAGGGCTGTGTCCACGCGCTCTCCTCTCTGCAACTGTCAGCTCTCTCCTTACTTCATAGGGCTGTGTCCACGCGCTCTCCTCTCTGCAGCTGTCAGCTCTCGTGCACGGCGTCGCAGAGGAGGGTCACGTGACACAACACACATTTTTTAAACATTCAATGCTTTATTGCTAGCGGACACATACACCCACCTACAACAATGTGGTGAGGAGAGAGGTCTAGATGCCAGTAAATCACCGCGCGCCGAAATAACGCAATCCCGGTTATAACGCGGTCTCATTCTGTGGCCCCCATAGATATTTCAATTATAAAAACATACTTAACAAACCATAATGTTACATATTGTAGATTAAAGTGCACATATTTGTGGATTGATTTATAGGGTTATATTTGTGGATTGATTTATAACAGTAAACATATGAAGGAGATCTGGATGTGATAACATTTCACCTAATACGCCTCAAAAGGGCGTAAAACAAGACAACAAACACCTAACGTTTGACAGATGCATCATGGAGAAATATGGAACCACTTCCAATATTATCCATATCAGCCGTGTACCTTCCCATAAAGTCTCAATTCCATTTTTAATATACACCCAATTTATTATACTAGACCTGGGAGTCTGGCATCAAAACATCCCAAATCTCCCCTTCACTGTGTTGAACGTTGCTTTGAATTCCAGCTGATGTTATCCCTTATGTTTCCGTAGGAAAACTACTGAAGCTTTCATATACAGTAACAAAACTAGATATAATGTAACAAGAAATAAATGTAAACACTAGGATAACTGCATGCATGTTGCTTTTACAGCTTGTTACGTACACCATCTACTTGTTCATTGAAACTAAAATAAAAGTAGGATTTTTGTTTAAGTGTCGCATACATTGAACTACTGTAACATGAACCCCTCTCCCCCTGTTTTTTTAGAAATAGATAAGTAAAATCTTTTTTAAAGGGTAACCTCCCCCCATGTGAGATTGAGCACTCATATTTCTGCTTAATACTACAATTATATGTATGCCTATATTAGCTCCTTAAACCACTTGCATAATGAATAATCCCATACAACACGTTGCATTATTCAAACAGGGGTGTAGCCGGAACAACTGTCCTGTCCTAATAATAAAAACTGTATTTCATATAGGGACTACTAATGGGACACAAAGCACTTCACAATTACAGTATAGTGCGCACAACACACAGAATTTTTACAGGCAGTCACTGCCCAGATGAATTTACAATCTATGATTTTGGTGCCTTAGGCACAGGGAGATAAAGGGATTTGCCCAAGGTCACAAGGAGCCGACACTGGGAATTGAACCAGGTGCTCTTGCTACAAACTTAGTGTCGTTGTTCTCAGAGTCAGTGCCTTTACTGACTGAACCACTCCTCGATTTTGATGATGCTATGTCTGTGGCTGAGCACTCGGTGATCAGGATAAAGTACACATTACTCTAAACCAGCGGTGCGCAAAGTGGGGAGCGTGCCCCCCAGGGATTTGTTTTGGGGGGTGTGGACAGTTGCAGAAGCCCCGCGCTCTTACCCAAGGCATTTAAATTAAATGTCAGGGGATCACGTGAGGCCTCTGCAACTTACTTACCAGGATTCTGCAGAGCTCGTATAGCAACGCGGCGTCATGTGGAGTGACATCACACGTCCATCTCCATGGCAACAGGGCCGTGTGACATCATGCCATGTGACCCTGCGGTGTCATTTGATGCCGCCAAACAAGGTGACGGAGGCGCGAAAGCAAGGGGGAGCGCAGATCAAAAAGTTTGTGCACCCCTGCTCTAAACACATAGCAGAATAGCTGCCAACAGCTTTACCGGGGCCCAGGAGTAGAGTTTTCATCCCTCCCCCCTACCTGTATCTCGGCAGCCTTGCGAGCCCCACTCCCCTATTCATCCCCTTATCCTCATGTATTTCTCTTACACTCCCTCTCTTCTCTCACACTCTCCCCCCTCTCGACTATCCCCCCCTCCTCACACTCATTCCTCCCTCCACCCCTGGCCACACAAACACACACACAATACAATATCCCCCCCCCCCAAAACACACACTACAATAACTCCCCCCCACACACACACACACACACACACACACACACACACACACTAGAATAACCCACACATGCACACTACAATAACACACACACATATACACAATTCCATACACATTTCTGCATAACACAATAACCGCCGCCGCACACAGTACAATAACCCTCCTCACAATACAATAACCATTGATATTTGATTTTTTCTGCGACGGTCTCCCCTTGCGGCCAATCAGGATCTTCTCCGTCCCTCTGCCCTCCCCTTTTATGACGTCATCCAGCGACATCGCCTAAACTTCCAAATACAACTCGTCGCAATGGCGATGGGTGACGTTATCGGTCCCACCGCCGTCGCCGGCTGTATAAGCGCAGCCTAACTTGCAATAGATAGAAAAATACAAGATGTCCTTAGCATAGAACAATTCTACATTTCACATATTCCCTTTGTTCCTGTAAACAAGACATGTCAATTCACATACTGCAATATTAACATATCATTTAACATGGGAAATAAACCGGATATGTGACCACGTTTATCCTAGCAACTCCACGGCAAGAACACAAAGAGTTAACAGAATGCAAAGGAAATAAAGATGAAATGGTTAGACACAAAACAAAAGTATCATTACAGAACTATGTTGTGCACATTCTTATTACCATTTTATAAAGCCAATAGTTTAAATTGTTTGCAAACAATTTGGTATTCAAATGAGATCATTATGTGATACCACTTAGTTTTATGCTCTTATTTATTTTAAAGCAGCAGTCCAAGCTGCTGTTTAAAAAAAAAAAAAATCCCCTTTAATATGTGCATAAATATAATCCACACAATGATAAGTAATTAGTTAGGTTGACTATCAATCGGTTCTCCTGTGATCGATCGGTGAATATTCGGCTCGGGGGCTCACTAAATGGCAGTCAGTGCAGCAGAAGAGAACCAAAGATGCAAAGTTCTGTGGGGGGAAATCATGTGACCATGCAGTCACTAGATACAATTGGTGGACTGCTAGAGAGAGGGCAGGGCTTAAAAAGGGGTGTGCCAGAGCCTGTTTCAGAAGAGGAAGGGGATGTGACTTTGTAAATGGTTTCTATAGAAATGAAACATGCTTGTTACATTATAATACATTAAAAATGTAATTCAGAGTTGTTTAAAAAAATGCTACAAGTATTTTCTCATAGTACAGAACTGATTTATTAACAAAAACAAAAAAAACACATACAGTATGTAGGATATTGCTTGGTCTGCAGCTTTAACACATTTAGGACGTCCAGGATTTCAGACACATAATAACGCACATAGATATGTTCATCCTTAGAAATAAAAAGAAATACTTCACTTTGCTTAAATAACATTTATGAGATAGAAACAGAAAATTAGTGCAGATGTCACAACATATACTCACGCCAATTAATCTTTATGTGCAATGAATTCAACTATTTATTCTTCTAAGTAGCTTTCTGGGGGAAAAAATGGTTTGCAGTGCATCTCAAAGTCTAACGACATATTCCCTGCCCTCTCTGCAGCACAGAAGGATTGCAAGGGGATGGGATGGGGGAGAGAGAGGAGCAGGGCGATAAGGTCATGGGATAAAGCTGTATGATCTGTCAGCTCACTCCAAGCATTCAAGGACCAATTCATGCCGTTTTTATTCTTGTAATCGTTTAACATCGTTTTGAATGAGGGAATCTGATCCCGGAGATACTTACCTTTGTAAGGGGTGACGGCTGAACAAGCTCGGGTTTAAAGTTTAAAGCTCCTGCGTCATGCAGGCCAATGGGAAGCCGCTCTGGATGACGTCACTGCTTCTTATTGGAGCTGGAGCTTTGAAACGCTGCCATAACTTGAACCCTGCTAGCGGAGCGGCTACCAGAACTCGCTACAGAGGTAAGTATCTCCGGATATAGGGTGTCCTCGGAGCTCACATGAATGGGGTTCAGTTCGGCAGACCCCCGGCTTCAATCCAATGGTAAAAAAAAAGAATGGAAAAAAAAATGCTTGGATGTCCGCTTTCCTTACTAACTTTCCATTTCCTTTAGAAATTAAGCAGATTTGCCAGTTTACAAATAACACAAATGGTACCCTGTAAATACTATCAATTTATATATGAACTTGCATGGCAGCAGTTAAAGTTGCAGTTCAAGCTGCCGTTTTAAAATATATATATATATATTTTTTTCCCATTCAATATGTGCATCAATACAATCTGCACACTGACAAGTGATTAGCTAAGCTGCAGATCGATCGGTTCTCCTGTAATCGATCGCTTGCTCCGTTATTTAATTCAGTTCTTGCACATTATTGTGGGTAATGTAGTCCAGCAATATTATGACTGGGCAGTTACTAGATACAATTGGTTCATTGCTAGAGAGAGGGCGGGGCTCAAGAGCAGAGCCTATCAGAAAGGGAAGGGGCTGTCACTTTGGAAATGCTTCCTACATTAGAAACATTAAAAATGTCCTTAAAACATTCTTTTTTTTTTAAAATGCTACAAGTATTTTCTCATAGTACAGAACTGATTTATTTTAAAAAAAAAACCACGTAGGATATTGCTTGAACTGCTGCTTTAATAGTACACAAATGATACTGCTGCATGACATTTTTACCTGTTACTTTTTTTACTACATTATATCTTTTCCCTTTGACAATTGATGTTATGTTAATGTGTGACCTTTGTTGTAATCTCTGCATTTCAGTCTGCCTCATGTATGTGAACTTCACTTCTCTACCTGATCTTCTCTTTCTCATTACATTCCTTACATTGTTGCAAACATAAAAACGTATCAGTCACCGTGGGTGGACTCCACTGTGCATTGACAGGCACTGTACTTTTTAACACGTAACAAACTGTTCCATATTGTAAACAGAAAAAGGACAAGCGGAAGACTCTCATAGGAGGTAAGTCTCATAGTAGTAAGTACAAAAATGTATTACTGTATTCTGTAAAAGGTGAGTATCACACATACAGGAGAACAGATGAGTCAGACGTATTGTATATCACATAGACGTGTTACCACAGCACCGCACGTATCTGGTCTCCACGGACGACCTCAGTATCTCTCACCACCAAACACCGGTCATGTGAACAAGGGCGGTAGCGACTGTAGGCAGGCAGTTGGACCTCTGATCATCAGACTCAGCGTCAGGGCCACAGACAGCTTTGCCGGGGCCCAGGACTAACGTTACCACCGGGCTCCCTCCACCACCCATCCACGTGTCGGCGGCCTTGCGAGAACCCCCCATCATTTTCTCTTACACGCCCCCCTTCTCACAAACCTCCTCACTCTCATCCCCCTTCTTACACTCCCCCGTCACCCTTTCCTTCCCCCCTTTCTCTCTTACACCCCCACCTCTCCCACTCCCATGTTTTCTCCCCTCCTCACCCACAATAACCCCCCTCCCCAATATACGCGCACAAACACAGTGACACACACACACAATGACACACACATACAGTGACGCACATAGTGATGCACAGTGACACACACAGTGATGCACGCACACAGTGACACACACACACAGACAGTGATACACACACACACATACAGACAGTGACAGACAGTGACGCACACACACATACAGTGACAAACACACGGTGACACACACACAGACAGTTACACAAAGACAGCATGGCTGGTGCATAGGAGAGCCCAGCAGGCCCGCGGAGGCCTGGGGAGGGAGGGACAGAGGGGTGGTGCCGAGTGAAGGGGAGGGCCCTGCAGTCCTGCAGGAGAGAAGGGAGAGGGCAGTGCTGAGGGAAGGAGAGGGCAGTGCTGAGGAAAGGGGAGGGCCCTGTAGTCGAGAAGTGAGGGTGCGGTGCTGAGGGAAGGGGAGGGTCCTGCAGTACTGCAGGAGAGAAGGGAGGAGGGCGGCATCCAGCAAAGGGGAGGGCCCGGCTTGCCTGCACAGAATTTAAATGGTAGTCTTGCTGAGGCCTGGCCCATTGACTGGGTGGTCCCGGGACAGCAATACCGGCTGTCCCCCTGTCGGCTGCCCTGTTCAGCGTCTCTGGTAGTCGGACAAGACTGCAGTTCATACAATCGGTGTTGCCCTCAGCGAGTCATTTTCATAGGCTGATTACGTTCTTGGTGCGTCCGGATGATGGATTGGGAATTGTCAAAAGAGTCCGTTCAGACGAGACTGCAGTGGTGATCCGAGTACAAACTCGCTGAGTGCAACATCGATCGTGAGAGACGTTAAGTCTAATGATCAGAGGTCCTACTGCCTGGCTACAGTCGCTACTGCCCTTATTCCCGTGAGCGGTGTTTGGTGGTGAGAGACAACGAGGTCACCCATGGAGACCAGATATGTGTGGTGGTGCGCTAACACGTCTATGTGATATATGATAAGCCTGAATCATCTGTTCTCCTGTACATGTGTATTCTGGGCTCAGCCCACTTTGGCAAGTGAGTAAGTTCAGTTAGCTAAACTCGTCTCCATTAAATGCACACAGAGTCCTGCTTTTTTCTGTCACTTTTATTGGAGGGGGTATGCAGGGGGTATAAAATAACAGTCAGGTAACATTTTTGGGTGTAGAAGGGGAAAAGGAATGCTTTTCTGAGGGAGCAGTGAAAAGTACATCTGCTCACTGTGTCTGCTGGTGGTAAAAGAAAGCACACTTTTGTGTTCAGGCAGGAACAAGCAAATGGGGCATACTCATAAACTGAGAAAGGCAGGGGGAGATGGCTAAACCAACTCAAATTTTGAGCAATGAGAGGTTGCCAAGGCAACTAGGAGAAGCTAAGGGAAAATACAGGGGATAGCAACATTGTTGCAACTATACTGAGGAGCTGGCAGCCACAGAGCAGGGAAAGAACATGATACTGATCCAGGACAGTGTGATACCTACCTTTTACACAATAATACATTTTTGTACTTACTACACCAGTGTTTTTCAACCAAGGTTCTTAGGAACCCTTGGGTTCCCTGGACATCATTATAGGGTTCCCTGTAATTTTCAGGTAATTTTAAATTTGGGTTCCTCAGAATTTCACATGGGGTTCCTTAACCAAAAAAAGGTCGGGAACCACTGTACTACACTATGAGAGTAGTGCGCTTGTCATTTTTCTGTTTTCTGTAGCTACTAAAAGGCTGAGCCATCTGTATGGATAGCAGCAGACCCTCTCTTTTAGTTCTGGTGGGACAAGGTTTTTTATAGTCATTTTTGCCTTCCCATTGATATATCAACTGTGGTAGTCATCTTTATTGAAAAAACCCACCACCATTGTTCACTTAAACTATTGTCAAATAGCTTTATCCCAGGAGTATGTATTATATTATCACATTTGTGCTTACTGTATATACTTTTTTTTAATTCGTATTCATTTTCACGCAGTCAATTATGCAAGTGACCGTGATCTCACTACCCAATTGGGGCACTGCAAATTTTTCTTTTCACTTCTGCTTAGCAGGTTCCATATTGTATTGGATTGTCAGTAGTAATCAATTCCCTTGAATAAAAATACCCAGTGGTATTAATCACACTTAGATCCTGCATCCACTATTACCCTATTGCTACTCACAGCCAAGAACTCTTGTAAAATGTATACTTACTGAGGGTGTCAGTAGAGTTGGGCAACATTTTTTGACGGATTTAAATTTGCCCTGGATCGGCCAGTTCCTTTGGCCCAGGGATTTCTGTGGATCATTCCCAAAAACGATGATCCATAATAGTGGCTTAAAATGTTCATTTTTTAAAAATATGTTACAAGCAGGGGATCTCCAGACCTGAAGCCCATTCATTTCAGCTCCGGGGACCCCCTGCTTCCCGAAATATTTACCTTCGTAGGTGCTGCCAATATCTCTCTACAGTTTAAATGTCCCGGTCACGGCTTCCTATTGGCCCACGTGACCGGGACATTGAAACTGAAGAGAGAACCGGCACACCTTATGGAGGTGTGCGTCTCGATAAGCAGGTGGTCCCCGGAGCTGAAATTGTTGGGACTTAGCTCCAGAGACCCCCTGCTTCAAACTTTTTTTTTTCTAAAGGAAAACAAATATGATTTTGGAACCAGTCTGGATTATTAACACCCGCTCAGATTTTTTTAATGTCAAATCGGTGGGCATTTTTTGGCGGGTGGGACAGATTTGGCCTAAAGTATCTGGAAGATTCTGAGGAATGGATGTGGACTGTTCCTTCCAGCTCTAGGTGTCAGGCTGGCGCCTACTTACGCCTGCTGTGGAGCACTCAAGCTACGTCTGCTATCTCAGTTCTTCGAAATAGGGGTTCTGCCCCTCCTGAAATCTCTCTGTCCTCACATCTTCAGTCACTAAGGTGTTTCTGGAATCTGGCTTCTTTTTCTGATCATGTGGGGTCATTCACTAATGAAGGATGAATCGAGTCTGACACAAAGACGTTTCCCAAAGCAGTTTTTGTTTTATTTGAGCACAGCACACAATTAGGATTAATAGTATAGCCTTGCGCAGTGGGAAGAGGACATGCACCCGGGTCTAGAGCAGGGGTGCTCAACTCCAGTCCTCCTGACACCCCAACAGATCAGGTTTTAAGGATATCCCAACTACAGCACAGGTGGCTCAATCAGTGACTCAGTCAAAGACTGCACCACTTGTGCTGAAGCAGAGATTTTCCGAAAACCTGAACTGTTGGGGGGTCTTGAGGACTGGAGTTGAGCACCACTGCTCTAGAGAAAGTCTCTCTCAAAGTACCAGTATATATACTTGTAAGAAACATCATCTTTCACATCGCATTCTGCGCATTTCTCCGCCCTGGCGTTATGTTCTGTCAGCACTTATCTATTCTCTTCCTTCTGTGGCTTAGTACAGTATATAGGGGCTGGACAGTCTTGTTTCTGTGTTAGTAGATTTTGGGATAGTCAGGTAATCGTGTAGCAAACATCTTTGCCTTTGTCAAGGTCAGTTTAGGGATGAACATTGTGCTGTTCTCACAAGCCTCATGCAGGTGTGTTTACCTTTACCTTTATTAGACATCTTGCTTATCCTCTTCAAGCTAACCCCATTCTGCATTAAAACATTAACTCCATCTCCTTCTTATGGTGGTCTCTTATGGGGGTCTTACAGTCCAAAGTCCAACAGGTAATGTTTTAGGCCGCATCCATACTGCGGGCACACGTGTGGTGCAAACAACAGGCCGCACCTGTATGAGGCAGGCAATAGAGCGCGCGAGGAAGCGCGATGGCGCTATCGCATTTTCAGCCGACAACATTTTTTAAATTTTGTTGCGCAACCGCCGAGTCACATGAGCGGTTCCGCCAAAGAGGGTGAACAACTCACGTGACGTCACGGCCACGCCTTCCCATCGCGCGCATCAAACAAATCCCAAAGGCCACAGATTGCTCAAGCTACAGGTGCCCGCGACACCATGCGCTCTGTCGTGAGCGCGCCTACTATATCCGAGGCCTAAATCATCTTAGTTTTTCAGAGGCCCATCAGATTATGTCCTGCGTTGGGAGACCCACCCATAGTGATACTGAAAGAACATAATTTAAATAGAGTTTCTCTGTAAATGGATAAGTGGATGTTTAATTCAGCCACCAGAAAAAGAGGATTTGAGAGAGAAATGTATTTAATGAAGCATTTCCATAGCGCTGTACTGTAACCACAGAACCACTGCATACACACTGAGCCACTTGACTTTACTCTATATTTGCATTTCCGTGTACTCCTTCTGTCTCTGTATATCTCCCAATACGGCAGTTACATTATAATCTCTTGTAGGCAAGGACACCTATCCCCAATGTTTGCTTTTATGGATTATCCACTTATCCCTAATAGAATTCTTTTTTCCTGTATTATGTCTTGTATGTCATCAGTGTAAAGTGCAGCATACATTGGTTGACACTATATACATAAAATACAGTACAATACCATTAACCAGAGATACACACGAATTATGCTGATTGTGACACTGATTTATGAATCAAAACATGCTCTATCGAGGGGTGTGGACAACCACTGAGCTGAATAGACGTGCAGCTCCTGAGCTCCTGGCCCAGAGCTCAAGAAAAGTACTCCTAACCCTATTAAACCCCGAGAAAAAAGCCCCAATAGAGGCAGAAGGTGAAGAGGGGGCAGATTCCCCCGAGAAGAAAGGGCATTCGGCCTGCAGATACTGGTGGAGAGCCGGGACCGGCTACACAAAATGGCGCCGACTCGCACCTGAAGAGGTAGACGTGGAAGCCTGGAAGCAGCAGTCCCGGCACCCTAACACTATAAAAATCAATCTTAGACCGGGGCGGAGGCCGTAACTCACTGTGAGCGGACGCAGACACGGGGAGACTGATCGCGAGGGCCGTGCTGCCAAGAGAAGGCAGGAGGTGGCCATCATGGATGCGAAGTTCCCCTGGAGTTGTGCCAAGCTGTGTGAGTCATCCCCTCCCCCTGGGCTGTGGAGTGGGCACTCGAGACCGTGGGGGACCGTTCCCTGCTGTGGAGGTCAGCTGAGGGTGAAGGCGGTGCTCTGCCCCCTTCCCCTCCTTCTCTGCAAAATTCAAGATGGCCACCGCCAGCCTATGAAGGAGGAAGAGGAGGCCTGCACAAAACAAGCAAGCAAGTTCAGGAGCTAATCATCCCTCCCCACTATCCTCCCCCCCCCCTTAGCTATTCAAATTTGAATAATAGAGATGCATGTGCGACGTGGACTGTGATGGATGGGTGAGAGTCAGTCCATGGGGATAGGTGAGTGATGCAACGGATCTAAAAACTAACCATCTGAGAGACACTCTGGGAAGGAGTGTGGAGTTGGACTGTAACCAGCTGGAGGTTCATGTCAGAGTGGCTGCTGTGTGCAGCACTCTGATATCCTGAAGCAGAGAAGCGGACAGGGTAAACCCATTTGAAGTGTGTCCCTGCACCTAGGAAATGTAGATCTCATTCCCCAGACCCCCGTAAGTGTGTATATTTTTGATTTTGTATTCTTGTGTATTTCCGAGCATTTATCCAAAAAAAATCTAATTTTATTTCACAGTCTTGTTTTGCCCTGTGATTGATCCCTTAAAAATAAATGGTATTAAAAGACCTGGTCTACCGTGACAGGCGCCCCGATACGACTTATTTGGACATTTTGTTACCAGCGAACTGTTACTCAAGATGAAAAGACGGATGGGAGAGATTTTGAAATATATACATATAGATATAATAACTATCTTCCCTCTGGGGTATAAACATAAGGACCCCGTTTGCCAGTTTATCTGGGGAGCCTATATCCCGACTTATAGCCTGGGGGTACAGAAGTGCAAAAGAAGCCACAGATCAAGAAAATGAGTGGGTCCCGACAATCTGTGATAGACTTTCACGTGAAATATATTGACAGAAAATATTGTTAAGAGGTCTAGAGACTTTACAGTTACTGTACGGTTGAGTTGTGGATATACCTATTGTTTTATACAGTTATTTAGCAGTCGTGCTAGTTGATATTTGAGGGAAAAAACATTGCCCCTCCACTGCTGCACCGATGGTTACAAAAATGGTTTGAAAAATGTTTTGAAAAAGCATATTTGGGTTCAGTTGTGAACAAGTAATCAAGAAGGAAGTTTGTTTTATGAAGGTCCCCAAAAACAAGTTATATTTGGCCAGACGGCCACTTTGATTTTGATTTTGTTCACTCTCCCTACCCTTTCCCATGACACGTGACCCTCACCCCCTATTGCCGGCTGGCATAGTGGTAGAGATGATTGGCGATCCAAGTCCATATTGTCCTCCCAGTTTCTATAGCCCTACACCCCCTCCCCCACACCCTATAGTTAGGGCTCCACAGTCCAGAATATATGTAATTTCTGGACTTTTTTTTCTTCTTCCTCCACACCCCTCCCCCTTCATCTCCCCTGAGGGTGCAACCCAAAGCTGACCGAGCTTCACGAAAAGCTGACCAACCTAACAACATTAATAAAGATCATAACCCACCACGATGTCGATTAAGGTAATATCTCATAACACTAAAGGCCTCAATAGCCCCCCAAAAAAGGCAAATTGCGCTAACATACTACAAGAAAGTTGCAGGAGATATTGTATTACTGCAAGAGACACACTTTAGAAAGTCAGATCTCCTACGAATTTACGATAAACACTTCTCGTAGATATCTTTAACCTCAGCTCCGGTAAAAAAAAAAAGAGGAGTGGCGATCCTGCTCCATAAAGGGTTTTTGTTCACCCTGATCAGAGTGGTGTCGAACGTTGAGGGGAGATACCTGACTGTGTCGGGTACCTTGCATGGGGTGGAGATGACAATTGCTAATGTTTACGCCCCCAATTCTGGTAGCCCCAAAGTCTTTTCTACCTTTTTCAGAAAGCTGGGTTCCGTGGAAAAGGCTAAATTATATTAGGCGGGGACTTTAACACTACCCTGGACAAAAGTTAACCCCAGTGTCACAGAGCCAGATGTCCCAAAGCCCGGACGACCACCTGAAACTAATAGAATATCTCAGGGTGTTTGGCCTTGTTGATGTGTGGCGAGAGCTGAATCCCAAGTGTAAAGACTACACATTCTACTCAGCCCTTTATGGAGTTTACACCAGATTAGACTATATTTTTAGCTCAACCCCCCCACCCCCCAATTATCCAAGTGCACTCAACACATATAAAAGTATTACGTGGTCTGATCATGCTCCGGTGGAGGTAACACTTAGAGATATGACAGCTTCCCCACCATTTAGATCCAGGAGACTCAATGAGGGGCTGATAAAGATCCCAGAGATTGTGGAGACAGTGAAGAAGGATATTATGGATTATTTCTTTTTCAATGCTGGGAGTGTCCCAAACCAGTCATCTATCTGAGAAGCTCACAAGGCTGTCCTAAGGTGCAAACTAATTGGAATAGCGGCAAACAGAAAAAAAGGCGAGACAAGCTAAAATAGACATGTTGAACGTAATAATTACAAAGCTAGAGCAATCTCACAAAAATAACCCTATAACTTAAGGGGGAGCTGGCGACCCACAGGGGGGAACTTAATACTTGTCTGTACGATGCGGCAGAAAAAACGATGACGTGGACCAAACAAAGATATTTTGAGAAGGCTAATAAGCCGGACTCTATGCTAGCATATCGCCTTAGACATAACAACCCCAGTGAAATAGCCATAAAATTCAAAACAACTTGCGGAATTTAACATCTAACCCGGTTAAAATTGCA
Organism: Ascaphus truei; assembly: GCF_040206685.1. NCBI lineage: Eukaryota > Metazoa > Chordata > Amphibia > Anura > Ascaphidae > Ascaphus > Ascaphus truei. The sequence goes on along the minus strand of NC_134488.1, from coordinate 67,766,304 downwards.
AAAGAGTTCCACTCTTTCTATAGTAAGCTACTCTATATGATGGTAAAAAAGCAACTAAATGCCAGAACTATGGAAGGGAACTGGAAAAATATTTATCTGAGTCAGGGTTACCCACTATTCCTGAGCATGAGCAAGATAGCCTAAACAAATTAATTATGCCAGAAGAGATAGCGGCGGTGATTAGCTCCCTGAAGTCAAACAAATCCCCAGGTCCAGATGGGTTTTCAAATTTATATTTTAAAAATGTGTCTGTTATTCCCCATCTACAAAAGCTATTTAACTCCATCCTAGATGGTGCAGATTTCCCGAATACTATGTTACAAGCTCATATATGCCTCATTCCTAAGGCAGAGAAAGACCCCGCATGCTGCGCTAGCTACAGGCCGATAGTACTGATAAATGTAGATCTGAAGATCTTTTCAAAAATTCTTGACAACCGTCTTAATATAGTATTTCCCGGTCTGGTCCACCAGGACCAAGTAGATTTTGTTCCAGGGAGACAGGCGGCTGACAATACGAGGAGAACAATAGACCTGGTGGCTCACACCAAACATACAAATATTCAGTCTCTGGTACTATCTTTAGACGCGGAGAAAGCGTTTGATCGTCTGGACTGGGAATATATGTGAGGCACTCTAAAAAAAATTGGTTTCAAGGACTGGTTTCTCCACTCCATTATGGCTCTTTATACGTCCCTTTCGGCCAAGGTATTATGCTTGGGAATAGACTCAGAGGTTTTTTTCAATCACAGGAGGCACTAGACAAGGATGCCCACTATCCCCTCTGCTGTTCGCCCCCTCCCTCGAACCAATGGCTAGTCATATCAGAAACAATCCTAATATAGAGGGTATCCCAGTTCGGGGCAAACAATACAAAATAGCTCTGTTCGCGGATAACCCACTTATGACACTGGCTAAACCACTTATATCGTTCCTGAATCTGTTCCAGAAACGTGGGATCTTTAGTAGACTCTCAGGTTTTAAAATAAATGGTAATAAATCTGAGGCACTAAATACTAATCTGCCTAAAACTGTAGTCAAATGAATCTCAGTAAACTGAATTTAAATGGTGCAATAAAGCTCTGAAGTACAGTATCTAGGCATTTTTCTGACAAACGATTATTTAACTCTGTATAGCAGTGATTCCTAACCTTTTTTGTTTGGAGGAACCCTTGAAGTATTTTGGAAAATCTCGGGGGAACCCCTATCTGGCTGACACATATTGGTTAATTTCACACCTCATGAGCCCCCTCTATTTCCCACTCTCTACCCATGTATTTCTCTCCCCTCCGTCTTACTCACTCTGCCTCCTCCTGCCTGACATGTATTTCTCCCCTGCGTCTCACTCTTACTCGCTCTTTTCCTCACTCCCTCCCCCCACCTCTCTCCTCTCACTCGGCCCTACCTTCAGTCAATTACCCCACTCTCACTCAATTCCCCCCACAAAATACATACAGAAAAAAACACCCCCCTAAATACATATAACCCCACCCCACACTACATAAAAATATCCCGCCCCGCCAATACATACAGTATTAAAAATGTCCTGCCAATATATTTTAAAAAGACCCCCGCTGCCCCAATACCTTTTAAAAAGACACCCTGCGCCCCAATACATTTTTTTAAAAATCACCGCCCCAATACATTTTAAAAAGACCCCCGCCGCCCCAATACATTTAAAAAAAAAAACGCCACCCCAATACATTTTAAAAAGACCCCCGCTGCCTCAATACATATTAAAAAGACCCCCCCCCCCATTCATATTTTAAAAAATCAGGCCACACAGGTAAAATCATCATCACATCTCCCCCAGAACTCCTCATCACCATCATATACCCACCCCCAGCACCCCTCATCATCATCCTCCTCATATACCCACCCCCCTGCATCTCACATCAACCCCCCTACTTTTCACATCACCCTGGATCTCACATCTCCCTCTCCCATATGCCTACCTCCCGTGGCGGCGGCGGCAGGCGATGGAGGCGGGCAAGATGCTGCGACGGCAGGCAAGAGGCGGCGGAGAGCTCATAGCAGAGCAGCCAGGACTGCACGCACGCACTCTAGATAGCAGCAGGCACCGGAAGTGCCGCACTGCTAGAGCGCGCTTCTGCAGTCCTGAGAGTGGGCTCTGGAAGGGAGGGGGAGTGCGAGGGGGATTCCAAGGGGGAGAGCCAGAAATGCCGTCGTGGGCCGCACAGTGAGTGCAGGCGCTAGGCGGAACCCCTGGGACTGCTCCACGGAACCCTAGTTCCTTTCAAGGCAGCTGCACCGCCTCTCACATTCCAATTCTACGTTGACTTCATTTGGTAGGAGCACTTTTTTTTTTTAAATAGTCAGCAAAGTTCTGAGGTGAAATGGAGGAAGAAAAACAGGTAGCAGGGGATGGTCTGAGTAGGTAGTCAAATACAGAGAAGATTCTGGTGGGCTAGACTTGTGCGTGTTGATTAGTTTAGAAAAGTAGGTTTGTTTAGGCAGGGAGAGGGCAGAGTTGAAACAGGATAACATACATTTGTAGTGAAGGAAGTCTGCGAGAGTGTGAGATTTCCTCCAGAGGCATTCAGAGGAACAAGTGCACGAACGCAGCATGCGCGTGTGGGAATTTAGCCAGGGTCTGGGGTTAGAAGGGCGAGATCGGCAGAGAGAAAAGGGGGCATGTAGACCAAGAGAGGATAGGGCAGAGTTGAAGTTCCTGACCAGGTTGTTAGGGTCTGGAGCAGTATTGAGAGAGAAATAAAAGTTGGTAGGTTGATAGAGCGCAGGTCTCTGCAAAAACAAAGCGTAGATGGAGGTGGAGAGAGAAAATGAGATGAGATGATGGTCAGAGAGAGGAAAGGGGGAAATTGAGAAATCAGAGAGTAAAAAACAGGTTTTTTAGGTTAGGTAGTGGCGATCCTTGTGGGTACTGGCTGCAGTCCACTGTTGAAGGCCAAAAGAAGAGGTTAGAGGGAAAAAGCGGAAAGTCCAAGGGAGAGAGGGGTCATCAATATGGCAGTTACAGTACCCAAGGAAAAGAACTGAAGAGGCATAGGAGAGAAAGAAGGAGAGCCTGGATTCAAAGTGAGAGAGAAAGACAGAAGGGGGGTGAGTAGAGGTAAGCGGGCGATAAATGACCGCCACGTGGACAGGGAGAGGAGAAAAAAACTGGACAGTGTGAGCCTCAAAGGAGGGAAAAGAAAGAGAGGGAGGAATAATAAGGGTTCGGTAACGGCAGATAGAAGAGAGGTAGAACCCCACACCTCCAACCCTGCCATCAGGGTGCAGAGTGTGGAAGAAACAAAGGCCACCATAAGAGAGGGCAGCTTCCAGAGCAGTCAGACTGAGTGAGCCAGGTCTAAGTTATAGCAAATAGGAGCGGAGAGTGAGAGAAAAAGAAGTAATGCACAGAGAGGAACTTGTTGGAAAGGAAGCGAGCGTTCCAAAGAGCACAGGAGAAAGGGAGAGTGGAGGGAGGGTGGAAGGTTAGATGGATATGAGGTTAGAGGGGTTGACACCAGAAGGAGTAGAAGTTGTATGTGGGAAGCGAGGACGAGAACATGTAGAAATAAGGCAAGGACCAGGATTGGGAGAGATATCCCCAGAAGCAAGGAGGAGAAGCATGGCGAGAAAGAGAAAGTGTGAGGATGATTTGTAGGGGTATGTTTTAGTGCAGGGTGTATAGCTGTGAGTGTAAGAGGGCTCAGGTAAGAAAGGAGTTCATATGAACTGACTAGCGGAGACGGAAGGAGAGATGGAAATATATGAATAGAGTTAGAGACATGATGAGGCTGAAAGAAAGAAACACGTATTTTGAAAAGAAGTGAGGTCCAAGCAAATATAAATAGAAGAGGCGGCATGTTAGAGATAGTTTAGTCTTGAGAGGACAATGAGATCTGGGATAGAAAATGTCCTCCTTTCCAGCGCAGGTCAAATTCAGGATCTAGGGCCAGTAGTTCTTCTGTTTACACTCTACTTGTTGCACTCCTGCTGAACTCCCTGTTAAACTCCACACTGCATGCCACTTAAAATAAAAACACTTTAAAGATGGGCTTCTTTACATGTAGGCTGCTGCCCTTTGGCAAGTTTTACTTGAAAGAGATTTCTGTCCCATTGTTAGTCACATGATGTGCTTTCTACAATTTTGCTGGAATGTCACAGGCATCATCCACACCTCAGTACAGTTGTAGTCGTAGAGGTAGTATTGAGTGTGCTAGAGTCACTTCTTTACATTGTGACACAACACAAAGAAACCATTTTTCAGATGGTCCACAGGGTAGTTACTAGAGTGAGGTCACTGGTAGGGTCGGTGCTTTTCTAGACTTGTCTTGGGAAGTAATATTGTAAATGGAGTCAAACTATTTTTACAGCTGGCTAATAACAAAGCCTTAGGTTTCTTGATTGGTATACAGCTGAGTTCTGCAAATCACACAGCACCTGAGCAATTGATCTTTTTATCGTAGATAGTGTTACATTAGAAACAACACATAAATAAAGCTATGTTATAGTTTCATAAAAACCACTTCTATCCTCTTGTGATCTAGTGATAAACACTGTGATAACTACAATTGCTTCTATGCGAGGAATTCAGTTGCTGCAGTTCTCTTCAGTAAACAATGTAATTGCATGTAAGAGAGGTTCATTTAAAGTCTTATAGGTCTAGGAGATCCCATGAAAGTCTAATGGGGCGAATCATTTCTTGTTGAGGGGATCACTTGAAAGTCCAATGGGACAAATCATCTTTTGTAGAGGATCCCATTAAAAGTATATTAGAGGGCAGTGACTTGCAGTGCATTTATTGCAGTATACATATACACATGTACTGTATACCAGTGTTTTTCAACAACGGTTCCTATAAACCTTTTGAGTTCCCCAGGCATCCCTAAAGGGTTCCCTGCAATTTTCTGGTCATTTTAAAATTTACCAAGTACAGAAGTATTTACAATGCATCTGATCTCAGGCACACTATTAGAGAGGGTTGGGGTTCCTTACAATGCATCTGATCTCAGGCACACTATTAGAGAGGGTTGGGGTTCCTTACAATGCATCTGATCTCAGGCACACTATTAGAGAGGGTTGGGGTTCCACAGAATTTCACAATATTATTATACGGTTCCTTAACCAAAAAAGGTTAAAAAAACACTGGGGTATACAGATACAGTCTAAGAAAGGAAGCATCATTAATAACAGTAAACACTAGAAGAATGGAATCTCTAGCCCATAGAACTTACAGTCTTAATGGTATTGTATAGGAGAGAGTAGGTATGACCTCTGTACATTTTGGAATGGTTATAGTAATGGTATAGTCTAGCGGTGCGCAAATTGGGGGGCACGCCCCCAAGGGGGCGGGAGATTTTTCTGGGGGGGCGCAGGCGGTTGCAGAGGTCCCGCGCTCTCAAAGGCAATTAAATTAATGCTGGGGGATCGCTTGAGGCCTCTGCAACACTAAATATTACCGGGATTCAGATGCGTCTCCATGGAAACGCAGCACTGCAGGGTCATGTGACGTGACGTCACCGGCGTCAAATGACCAGGTGGGGTGCAAGATTGTTGTATGTAGAGGCCCAGCGCTCTTCCCCCAAGGCATTTAAATGAATGCCGGGGGATCGCGTGATGCCTCTGCAACTTCACTTACCTTTGCTTCGGCGATGCACCACCATGGCAACGCGGCGTCATTTGACGCCGGAGGAGGTAAGGGAGGGGGGTGGCGTGAGCAGGGAGGGGGGCGCACGCTGGAAAGATTGTGCATCGCTGCTATAGACCGAGAGATGCAGTTTAGAATATCCAGACTGATGCAGAGTACAGTAGCACCAAGTTAGGAAGCATGTGACTCTGCAATTGATTATGTCCCCTGTTGGTTCAGAGGCCAGCATAACTACTATACAGTTTGCGGTCCACGGGCATATATTTAGGTATGTCTGCAGGTTCTTGTGTGTGTTAGTGGGTTTTTTCAGACACACGAACCTATGCTCCTCTGATGGGGATCTCCAGGTCTTCACTGCAACAGCTCGATGACTGGATTGCCCATTTGTAACTGTTTACTATCACTCTATCTCTCATCTCACTGTTTGTCTACTTGAAGTTGCTCAGCAACCAGTGGGGATACGCACCATGTTTAGTTTTTTGTGCACTTTGGTGCTGGTTTCATTTCCTGTTTTGGGCACTATAAATATTTGTATGTTCACATTTGTCCTGTACGCACTTCCCTGATGAACGGGTACTGAGTTGACCCCAAAACGTTGGATCCTTATTTTTTGCACCTTAAACATTTTCTACTTTATTGACCTGGCGGGCTGTGTCTTTTTCTTCCTCACTCTTTGGAACTTGGTGGCGTATATTTTGATGTTTGCCTTTTTTTTTGTTATTTAGGTGTGCTTTATATATATATATTTGTGTGTGTATGTGTTTAGAGAGATGGATAAATATGCTATACCATGTTAGTCACCCATCCCATTCTCTCTCCTCCCCATCTCTTTCTCGCTACCCTCCATTAATCTCTCCTCCCTCCATCTCTCAGCCCTCCTCCTGTCTCCATCTCTCGGCCCTCTCCTCCCTCCACCTCACAGCCCCCCTTCTTATCACAGCCCTCCTTCTCCTCACAACCCCCACCAGTTCAGAGCCCCCCTTCTCCTCCTCACAGCCCCCTCCTCCTCCTCACAGCCCCTGGCCTTCTCCTTGGCAGCTCCTGGCCTCTTCCTCACAGCCCCCTCACTGAAAGTGCACTGAGCAGTACTTACCTGGCGGCAGATAATTAAGGGATGAAGGTCCGTCTACAGTGACGGGAGGAGAAGGATGACAGCGGTACGGTGGCAGAATGCGTGGGAAGGCAGCGGATGAGGAAGTTGTCATTGACTTCCAGGTCAAACCGCTGGGGCGGGCTGCACCACTGCCCTCTGCTGCCACTATGGTCCTCCTCTGCAGCCGCCATCCCCCCGCCTCCACCCCTGCTACCGACTGGACCTTCATCTCTGAATTGTCCCGTTTCCCCTGAAATACTGGCCAATTATGCGTCCCGACCGACCTTTCAGGGACAACAGGACAATGCATTGAAAACAGGGACAATTCCGTATATACGGGACGTCTGGCAACCCTATTCATTCATAGCTTTGTGTCTGCACCAATTAGATTCAAGCCTTGAATTCCAGGCCTTTACCTAACATGCTCAGCTGATGAGAAATGTAGTCCGAGATCAAATCCAGTCTATAAACCTATTGACCCAGTGCCCTCAGAGACTCCTTCCAGAATCTGGAAATTAAAATGCACAGCAATGAATAACAGTGATGCATCACAGCTGGAGGGAGGGCTGGCATGAACACAGCTATTTCTGCATTAAAATATCTTTTAGGTTTAATTAAAAAAGAACATGCTGAAGAAGCATTAAGTCTGTAAGCCAGCCGTGTCCCTCACTGCTTCCACTTCTGTGCCCTACAGGGTAAAAATAAAATGATACCCCTGGCTGAGGAGTCTTCTGTATACACATTAATTCCATCTCATTGAGTGGTAGAGCAAGATCAAGGAGTTAATTAGTCCAGTAATTTTAATTGAAGGGCTAAAAATGCATCTTTATCACCATGGGGTAACTTCACCTTCCAGGATACTGTGTTGTAGGTCTTCTTATTGATAATGTCACTGCATGTGAATATAGGAATTCTGTGGTGTGCACAGTGTTAGCTGTTTTAGGAATCCCATTCCCGCTGTGTGGCTTTTTCTGCACAGCTGTGTGAGACTGTAGCTTTAGCATATCCTCTTTATCAGCTATGACGAGGTTCCCAAACATAATTAATCCTCAGTAATATTGAGCCACCCTAGGTTTTTTGGCTTATGTGTTTTTTGCTTTTCTGATTTCAAATTTTTCATAACCTTGTATTTGCTCTTACCACCACGTTTCCATGCATCCACTGCCCTTCATATGACAGTATCTCTGCTATGAGCTGCTATACAAATGTAGCCAGATGTACTGTTCCCACAGATACCTCAAAATACTGAGGCATGCCTCAAGAGTTTCCATAGGATTTAATGCTAATGTTGCAGCAGAATGCCTGGGCATGCCCGAAGTGCATGAAGAAAAAAAGGAAAGCTACTGTAGTCTGGCTACTTTTGTATTATATGCTCTGATTAAATCATATTGAGCAAGAGGTCAAAGTGCTGTAGACAAATTTTTCAAAGGTTTACAGAGAACAAAAATTGTATTTTTAATAAGTGATTCAAGATCCCTTATTACATAAAATATACTTACACGTTTTATGTTTGGGGGGTGGGGGGGAACCACTGCCCTTGAGATATCTTATGATCAGTATATTATCATCCATCTCCCTCAGCATACATGTTACTGTAATGCCCCTTGCTTGGATTAGAGCCAGGGACCTTCTGTACTGGAGGTAGATATTACAGTTGTGAGCTCCTGCAGCTGCTGAGTACAGATGCAACGGTCATTATTAGAACATTTACCTGGGTACATCCTGCGTTATGATGCGTGGTGGACCCGAGATGGTCAGTGGCAGACATAATGGCCCGCCGGAGTAACACCGCAGGGGTCCCTGCTATGTGACTCCTACCGGGGTCTGCCGTCCTGTAATAGACGCGCAGTAAGAGATAGGCTGAATCTAACTGCGCGCCTCTCACAGGCGATCGCGAGGGTTTTATTAAAATTCTAACATTACAGTAATGTAGCAGGGGGGGGGGTCTCCGGAGCCGAACCGCATTGGTTTCAGGTCTAGGAACCCCCTACTACCCGAGATATAGGCCCCATTATGGGGTGCCGGTATCCCCATGTTAAAATCATGTGGGTCACGTGACCGTGGGATCTAAACAAAGCAGGGGGATACCGGTACCCCATACCGGGGCCTATATCTCGGGAAGTAGGGGGTCCCCGGACCTGAAACCAATGCGGTAGCTGTACTGCCAGGACATCTGCCTCCATGAGAAGGTTGCTGGTTCTACTCCCAGGCAGGAGTTTTACAGCTTCCATCACACTTGCAACGAGTGAAAGCTTTTTCCAAAAATAGTGTACACGCTTTACACATGCGGCCATTAGTGTTAATAATGCAAAACGCAACAGCCCTTCACTTGTTATCTAATGACCAGATGGCTTTTCCAGCCCAAGGCAAAGTCATGGATACTTAATGCTGAGGCTGGTTGTGGGGGAACCTCGAAGGGGCCAACAGCAGCTGCATACAGAACATGGTTACTGCTGCTGTATCCTCATACCACTGCAGTGTAGCACAGTACTGCAGTGGTTCCCAATCTTTTTTCAGCAGTGGAACTTGTAGGGTTTTGTTAAATCTCGGGGCACCCATGCTCTTCAGACCTCACTCATTCCCTTCTCGCTTACACGCATACTAACCCACCTGCCTTTTAACAAGCACAACCCCCAAACTTACCCACCCTCTTGTTATACACTTCACATTCTCTCCCACACATCATACCCACCCTGAAACGACTTCAGATTTATCCCCCTTCCCACACAGCACACTCACCCTCTTTCTTAATCAATAACACCACAGTCACCCCCACATGTGTTTCTTATACCACATACCCTCCCCACACAAAACCATCACACACACCAGTAGCACACAAAGCCATCAATCACACTATCCTCCCCACACAACGCCGCACTTCTTCTCTCTCTCCTCTCACATTCCCACAAACCTCAAACATGTCAGATTGGCGATGGGAACGTCCTGCACTAGCTTGAGATGAAGAGGCTCCTCTCTTTCTCCTCTGTGCCGGCTGAGAGAGGAGAGGCAGATCGCAGCCCCTATGACTAGGCAGCGCCGGTGTGCCCAATGAGTGGAGTTTTTCCTCTGGACAGAGGGTTGCAGTACACAATGGCTCCCTGGCACCCTAGTTCAGAAACACTGCAGTCCTGCTTCTTCCACTATCCAGTGAACTTGATACTGACGAGAAGTCAAGGATGTCCACTGGATGTGTCCCAAGGACATCAAAGCCACTCATTTAACGGATATTCTGCAATGTACAGTACTTAGTTGAGATGTGCAAAACGTTAACATCATTTTGCAAAGGTGGGGCACATTGGATTTTTTGCTACTCTTGAAAATGTAGCAAAATTATCAGTGGGGTTAAATAAAGGGGATACTCTATTTTTTATATTATCTGGTCCAGCCACTCGGAATGCCCCTGCAAGGGTCTAGAATGATTAAAAAATATCAAATAACGGGTACTACGACAAAAAGATCGGGTCATAAAGTAAAGATCATGAAAGAATAGAGTCAAGCACACCAAAAATAAGATAAAGTCAAAAGGTAACAAAATAGGTCATTTAATGACTGAAATTACCTCTTTTGTTACCTTTTGACTTTTCCTTACCTGTGGTGTGCTTGACTGTTTTTTCATTGAATGAAGGAGAGCATCTGTATTATGAGAAAGTGCTTCAAAAAGACACAGCACAAACTTCTTAAATGGCAACTATATTTATCCAATCAAAACATAGAAAAACAGGCCGGGGTCTAAAAGACCCTAGCAGACACCATTCCTTGACGCGTTTTTTGACGTCATGTCACTTTCTCAGAGGCTATATGTGTATTATGTTAATGTCTCTTTTTCTTTATATAACACCAACACGAGTTAACCTATTTAACTTGTGGTGAGATGTGTTAAATTAAGAATTACATATGGAGAGAGGGAGATTCATTTAATACAGAGATACTCTCTCCCGGGAGTCAAATGTGTGAGCAGTTTACCCAAAAGATATTATTAACCACAGGTCAAATTGTGATGTTAACTTTTTAGTTACAAACCCAGAGTACCAATGTTTTTCTACTTACAAACCCTGGGTACCATTTCTCATATTTACACACTAACACCTCCAGTTTCATTTTAAGTAAAAAGGGTGTTTACTTTACATGGAATATATACGAAAAATAAAACAATGGTCGGTACTCCTATTCATTAAAAGATGGAAAAATAATTCTGTGGTAGAACAGGCAGAGGGATAAACCTAAACCCTAAGGTAGAGGGATAAACCTAAACCCTAAGGATAAATATACATACTGTATAAAGAAACTTGTAGCACTCAAGAAAAACACCAACGGTTATGAACCAAAAGTGCAAAAAAGATTTATTATGCAGAGTGGTGTACACAAATACAGAAGCACAATGTTTCGGGTCAGGCATTTGCTTTTTTTTGGAGTGCTACAGCTTTCTTTATATGTATATTTACATACAATATCCCAATTTACTTTTAGCACATACGTATTGAAAAATCTTTCTAAAAGTGAGCTTTTTCCCCAATGCATAATAAATGTAGGAGTTTTTTTTAAGCACTACCTTGGTCCCTCTGACAAGGCAGGCGGTTAAAATGCCCTTGACTTTTCCATCTGACAGCGAGAAACAGAGAGAGTTTACCCAATAAACACCCTGCCTCTTGATACAGCGAGAGGCACTCCAATCTTGTTTGTTTACGTTGCAGAAATCTCGCATTTCAACCTTCGAGAAGATGTGGGCATTCATAAGCAGCAAGCCATCGGCACTCGTTAAGAATAACGAGGAAGGCATCCAGCGGGTCCTCTCAGCCGATTACGCCCTGCTAATGGAGTCAACGGCTATTGAGTATATAACACAAAGGAACTGCAATCTAACACAAATCGGAGGCCTTATAGACTCTAAAGGCTATGGAATTGGGACGCCAATGGGTAAGTTATTTCCAGCCGTGACTGAAGTGTGAAGAGTAAAATTAGGTATACATATGAAATGTCTGGTTGAGTGATCGCCAATTCCTAATCCCTACATAATGTGTCATAATTAATATATGTTTTACAATTAACACTAACACATTTATTTTCTTCTAGTTCAAATTATGAGAGAGATTTTGGAAATAAAAATATAAATATAATCCAAAACATAAAAAAGAAAATGCCAAAAATATGATTGGTTATCACATTGAGCTCCCGTTAAAGATCATTTTAACATTAAAGGCCATTTTTTGGGGGGGGAGGGGAACTTCACTTTTAAGGGTCTCTTCTCGCACCAGGATCTCCGTACCGGGACAGAATCACTATCGCCATCCTCCAGCTGCAGGAGGAAGACCAACTGCACATCCTCAAGGAGAAGTGGTGGAGAGGCGGCGGCTGCCCGGAGGAGGAGAGTAAGGAAGCCAGCGCCCTGGGCATCCAGAACATGGGCGGGATTTTCATCGTGCTGGCGGCCGGGCTCATCCTCTCCGTGGTGGTGGCCATGGCTGAGTTTATTTACAAGCTCCGAAAGACGGCAGAGCGAGAGCAGGTACAAGGTCTGCCACTGGGAGATATATCACAAAGTTTCAGAACATAACATAGTATAATATTTCAAAATATAACATGGCATATCCTAATATATAACAATATGATGTCGTTTATACTGATATATATATTATTAATATATCCTTATATAACACAGCACATCCTAATATGTCACAGTATGTTCACAGTGGAACATACTGTAGTATATTCTAATACAGTATGTCACAGTATTACATGTCATGATATAAAACAAAATAGCCTAACCTATTACAACATGTACTGGTACAGGGGGGCGCAAACATTTTTCCCGGCGCCCCCTGCCGCCGGTCACCTCACCCCCGCGCCCCCCCTTGCTCCGGAGTCATGACGTCACGTTGCCATAGCAATGTGACGTCACATGACCTCGCTGCGTCATTCGACGCCACGTTGCCAAGGCGACGCGTGTGGAGCCAAGGTAAGTAAAGGTTTACAGAGGCCCTGCAGCTCCCCTGGCACTTCATTTAAGTTATCACACAATATTCTAATGTATCACAATCTATAGCGATATATATAACAATATTATATTACAATGTCAGACAATTTGTCCTGATATTTCACAAAGGGGATAGTGAAATAGAAGTCCCAACCATCCCTTTCCCTTTGTTTCCCCAGCGATCTTTCTGCAGCACAATGGCGGACGAGATCAGACTGTCCCTCACCTGTCAGCGGCGTGTCAAACACAAAGCACAGCCTCCCGTCATGGTGAAGAGCGACGCAGTCATTAACATGCACACTTTCAACGACAGGCGGCTGCCGGGCAAGGACAACATGACCTGCAATTCCGGACTAAAGCCCGTGTTTCCATAGAGCTCCCGCAGACAAGATGGATGCGCACCAGTCTGGAGACCCGTCACAGAAAAAAACCAAGGCCGCCCGTCCGCCGGACACGCTCCGAACCGATAAATCACAGGCTACAGTCGGCGTCATCCCCTCTACTGCGGTTTTGCTTTGACTCATAAGAAGGCTGCGTTGCATACAGCCGTCCTAACCTACTACACCCAGAAGTCTGTTGTTTACAAATGAAACTTACAGAGGCAAACGATAGCCAAGTTAATTTCATCCCACATTGAGAAGCTGCAAGAAACTTGTGTCTTTTTTAAGCATGGCAATAAAAATTAAAATGAAGCCCCTCTATCCGCTCTCCCCAGCCCAGCCCCGCCCCTCTTTTTGTCCGTGCTGGTGTGAATGCATCGAAAGTGAAGTGGGAGCATCGATTCTGTATTTTCATACACCGCACATTTAATACACACCTGAAGTCAGCTGTAACTGTCCTAGCTGCTCATGCCGCCGAGTGGCTCAGCGGGACCTCTTACCTCAACGCTGTGCCTACGAGGAGTTTGCAAGAGGTGCAGACTACTTCAGATATGTCTGAATCAGACAGCTGTTGGGTCCCTTCAAATCCGTCTGCGCTACAAAGAGTACAACTTCACAATTAATGCAGATTGAGGAACCCGCTCTTAAGATAAGGAAGGAAAACATTATTCCACCAGTCCGAATAATGATCGATTTCGCCTTCCTCTAAACGATTTAAATCGAGACTCTTAGCAGGAGAACCTTCAACTTGCAGCGTGTTGCGAGGAATTATATGTCACTGAAGCACAGTGATGCCATATCGTTCACGCTTCCGTTCATTCTTTTCATTATTATTATTATTTAGAATTCAATGTGTGCTTCTCACGCTCATGAATTTCGTAAGAACCAATTGGACCAAGTCACCAACGCGCAAACCCATGAGAGTAACCAAAGACCTGGGCTTGCCAGTTACAAGTCGATTGTGTCAGTGGTTGACTATATTGGGTTAAGCTTAGTTATGTCGTTGCCAGAGGACAAGCAATGCGTTGCAGGGCCCTCTAGCAGGGAAGGGGTTAACATGTTGGTGCTTTACACTGCAGCTGAAGTAATGAGGTTGTCAATCATTCCATAAAGAGGCAGCTATGGTAATCCGTGGTTGGTGACATTCTTTATTTTTTTTTTAAATATCTGCTTTTTGTTATGATGCTATGACACCTGTTCCGTCCTAGCGACCAAATGAAGCAATGGCAGTGACATGTTTAAGGGGTTAAAGTTGGGTGATTGACACCTTTTATTAAATACAACTTGGAAATTAAACCTGTACAGTGATTGAGGTCCCTGGAGCGATCTCATAACCAGATAGAGGAGTGAGCTGCCTTACATTTGATCTGTCAGAGCGGTCAGCCCGATTTTCCCCTAGAGCAGGGGTGGGCAACTCCAGTCCTCAAGGGCCACTAACAGGTCAGGTTTTCTGGATATCCCTGATTCAGCACAGGTGGCTGATTGAGTTACCTGCACTAAAGCACGGATTTCCTGAAAACCTGACCAGTTAGTGGCCCTTGAGGACTGGAGTAGCCTACCCCTGTCCTAGGTCAAGTGCTGACTTACGTGGCACATCATAAGGGTGCTATAAAGGTTAATGTGTTTTGCTTTTCATCGGGAACACTAAATTCACACATTATCTACTTACGTTTAACTGTTTGACTAATGACTGATTCACGGTTACTTTGCAAACAATTAAAAAAAAAGAGCTGTTAACCTGGGGCTTTGAGGACTAATAAACCATCTTTGTACCCAAAGCCAGTAGATAAAGATTGTAAAACCCTCCAAAGCTTTTGTTAAGCAGTAGGGTTGCCAGGTAGCTTTTCCGAAAATTCCGGACACACCTGGAAAGGTGCGATGTGCTCAAGGCACGCACCTCCCCTCTCCATGCTGTTTCCTCCTCTACTTGGCCCCACCCCCAGGCTCTTAACACCTCCTCCTGATTGGCTGCATTACCCAGCAGCAGCCAATCAGGATGGAGGAAGCTGCCCAGCCCGCTAACAACAGCCCTGCTCTCGCCCTGCTCAGGGAAATCTTGCGCCCCCCCAAGCCGGTCAGGTCACTGAGTCCAGAGAGGTAATGCTGGACACATACATGTCCAGTATTACCTCACATTTTTTACTGGACAGAGTGTCGAAATATATCACAGTCCAGTTCAATACTGGACACCTGGCAACCCTCTGCCTCAGTCTGCTTTATTCAACCTAATAAACATGCCACTGTCCTTAGTTCATTTTACACCACCTCTCTGCTCTCTTCTTTCTCCTCTTGGTTAGGTAGACTATGTAGACGATGAGTCAAGTGTAACCCATTAACCCATTTTATTCTTATTAACCCCTTCAGTGTCCAAGGAGCCAAGCATCAATTTACTGTAGCACTAAAGGTGTTAAACATTAACCAACAAATATATATATTTCTATCAGCACTGATGTTATTTCTTTGATTCCAAAGCCAACTTGTTTATGAAAACGTGTATATTATAATGAGTGTGGAGCGTTTATTGTCAGAATGGCATCATATTTTTGTAAAGGGAATAGGATTTTACCACGTGGGGTGGGAGTGGAGAGGTGGGAGGAAGGGAGTCTTTTGTAAAGTGGATATTGGTCTGTGGATGGAAGTTAATATTTTAGACATACGCCATCTCTGGAACAGTGCAATTCACCTGAGCTCTAGCTAGCAGCAGTGGGAGTGTTCAGTGCCAAGATGAGGGTGAGAGGTTCTGGCATTCTGATTGGTTGTTGTAACTATGAGGCATTAACACCTTTCCAGCCAATCGGCTTCCTTTGTTAAACAAGCTGCTTTCTATGAATTTTGTGATTTTTTTTTTCATTAATGTTTTTTGTTTTGTTTTCCTGTCTACTTTTCAGGATCTACGGTCAAAATATCACCGCCTGTGAAAATGTGCATGCTGCACTATATATTAATGCTTAGTATCTCTATACATTTCTAGCCGTTCAAGGCTTCTTAACCCCTTCAGTCCAAAGGAGCAAGGGGCGAGAGCCATTGCTGGCACTGATGGGGTTAAGATTGCTGAAAATACCAAATTATATTGGCCCCAACAGTCATGACCTCCGCCAGGTCTGCCATACTGGGTTTGTAGAACGCCAGCGTCTGCTGCTCTTTTAACCTCAGTAATAAAGAGTGGATTTCAGCTTCAAGGAAAAGAGCATTTGAATGTAACTCCGTTTGCTCTTAACCTCTTCAATGCTGCAGTGGCCCAGCATGCATTGTGTCCCAAACTGAAACTAAGCTATTTGTACTCCACGGGTGACCAACTCCAGCCGTCAAGGGCCACCAACAGGTCAGGTTTTCAGGATATCCCTGCTTCAGCACAGGTGGTGCAGTCGAAGAGTGAGCCACTCACTGATTGAGCTACTTGTGCTGAAGCAGGGATATTCTTAAAATCTGACCTGTTGGTGGCCCTTGACAACTGGAGTTAGCCCCCTCCCCCCCAGAGTATACTCCATGATATAGCCTGTACCTTGCGCTTTTCAAAGATTTTGTTGGACTTTGGACTGAGGGGATTCCCAAAACAGAGTATGAACTGTTGTGTTATGTTTCAGCACAAAAAAAGGTTATTAAACATAATTGGGCAAAGTATTTAAATAGCATATTCTGCTGAATTATGGTACTACGTAGAGAGGGTGCTCTGTACTTTCAGACTATGGGAGTTCCAGTACAGACTGCACCTTTTTAACTCAAAACACCCAGCAAGAATTCCAACATGTAAAAAAAACAACAACAAAAACACTCCATGCTTCAAAATCACCCCAAAAACCCAGCTTTTGCATGAAATTAGTTCTTTGTGTGCTTTTTTGGGGGGGGATACCTTTTGTTTCTGAGACCTTTTTGTGAAAGCAATAGTGAAAATTCAAACATTTAACAAACTAGGGAAAGGGCAAAATTGGTCACAGGCACTATTTTAGGGGGAAAAAAAATCGAAATGTGAATCGCGCTTTTTTTTAAACTTGGGGAAAAAATGCGTGTGAGATTTTCGGGGGAAAGGGGTTGGCAAACCCAATGAGGATATCGTACCATAGTAATATCAGTTACAGGGCATTAAGCAGGTTTAACCATTTGTGTGCCACGGCCCCGTCGGCACATTGCGAGCACTCCAGGGGTTAATAACTCATGTGGTAGCTATGTCGTGGGGCACTCCAGGGGTTAATAACCCATTCCGTGCCAAAGGAGCCTGCAGCATATTGCAAAGCACCAAATGGCTTAAAGCGACATTCATTAGCAAAACCATAACCCCTTTCTCTTGCTCGTCATTTTATTCTGTAAGTTACGGCCAGTCTTGGGGTTCATTCCTTTGTGGACATTCAGAATTTCTATAAATATAGTTTTTTGTAAGCATTTTGTAATAATTTTGATTTCATAGTAACTGTGTTACTTGCTGATCATTCTAGACCGATGTAAAGTATATATATATATATATATATATATATATATATATATATATATATATATATATATCACACACACACACACACAGAAGAATAATGAATTTGATATTATTTTAATTTTTAACACTGTGATATATTCAAGTGCACAGTTTGCTGTATGGGGTAATATGGTTTTAAAATTTTAAATGACATTAAAAATGGTTTATAGAAAAATAAGATGCATCTGTCTGTTTTATTAAATATTACTCTGTGTTTGAAGTGTCATGATACTAGGGATTATGTAGTAATATGTACTGTTATTTATAAACCCATGCAGGCCAGAAGTAACACAAAATTTTGGTATTTACATAAAACATGATATATATTTTTTTAACGCTTCCTGGTTTCAAATGCATAGGTATAGTATATACAGTACCTGTTAAATATCCCCAATATTAAAGGCAAGTGCTTTTGTAAACCACTGAGTGCCAACTTGTCTTACCAAATAAACATTGGAGCCCAAGTCCCACTAAGAGGCTTATAAAGGTTATTGCCGGAAAAAAAAAACTTTTACTGTACTTGTTTCATCCTCATTATTCAGAGAAATCCCCTTGGGGTTTTGAAGGGGAAACGGTTAAGCTGTCGCTGTGTTGTCCGACAAGCAGCTTTGTGTAATGTAAAGATATGATGCTGCAGAAGGTAAAATTGCCTTTAACGGGATCGTCTTTGCCGTGATAATCTGTTTCTGTTTCACATAATGAAAGCATAACAATGCAATTAGGGCAGACAGCTCGGAAACTGATGAGGTTTTTGGAAACGTGCCGGTGTCAGCGTTTTCTTTTTTTCCCCATTGAAAATGTGATCCATTTAGCTGGGACATCCTTCATCTTCACAATGTCCCCGTGTGGCAGGTTTAAAGGCCGCCGTGTTCTCGAATGATCAATGGCTCAACTAACCCCTTTGGTGCTGGAGAGGACAGCAAGGCAATGCATTACTGTCCCGACCCTCCTATTTAGCAGGAGCGTGTCTCTTGTCTCTTCCCCCCCCCCCCCCCCTTTTTTATGTAGGTGGGAATTCAGGGGTCTCATGAGCTGAGCCGCGTTTATTTCAGCCCCAGGGACCCCTTGTGTCCTGAGATTCTTACTGACGACTTCCTGGTTGTTTAAATGCCTGTGTCACACTGGCCTATAGTAAGCCGTGACATAACATGGCGGCTTCCTATTGGACGGATGAGATATTAACGGCATCTTGTTTCCCCTGGAGAGGATGCTACCTATGGCACCTTTCCCGGTAAGTATCTAAGTTGCTGCAGTTCAGCTCTGGACATCCCCTGCTTCCCACAACCAGCAGGGGGGACTGCTCCATTATTTTTTATGCCCTGACCTATTAAAACCAAGTGTGTGTATATCATGCCTACAGTATTTGTGCAATAGCTGAGGAGCACTCAACGGCTTACTTTCCCATTGGTTAAAACTCGGAACCGTCAGCTACCTACAGCAGCTTGCTGACCAATTTGATAAATAATCAGCGGGTTATAGGGAGGGTATCACAACTTCTATGTTAAGTACAGTATATATTAGTATATACAAATAAATCCAGAAGTACAAGTGTTTGTCATAAACTATTTTTGCACATAATAAATTGCACATGTTACGGTGACATCATAGATCAGGTACTTTCAACGGGATTGACGGTTGGGGGTTAGATCTGGGACAATTGTCCAACTGTCCAAGGTTCAGCAGCTCCCCAGCTGTGGCCCGGCGTTCACTGCAATACTTCCCCCCCTAACCTGTCATGACCAGAAATTGGGTCAAACTTCCACCCACGGGACCAGTGTGTGTGTATTTGAGGGGGAGTGGGATTGACGGAATGGAATTGAGTGAGGGCATTGGACATAGAAGAGAGAGAAGGGGGATTGTTAGAGAGGAAGAGAAAGGGGGATTATCAGAGGGGAAGAGGGAGTGTAAGAGGGGAAGAGAGTGTGGGGTAGTGAGAGAGGGGAAGAGAGAGGAGGGAGTTATGGGGTTAAACCCCGTCCATTATAACACCGCATGTCTTCTACAGTATCTATGCTCCATCCCACAGATGATCCCATAGATTCTGCTAGCGGCTCGTTTCCCTAATGACCATTCACGAGCCTATAATAAGCCTCTTTAAAATCAGAAAGGAAAAGGGCAGGAAGTGAATTAGACTTGCTGTATTATATCTCTGGCCTTAGCGGTGGGAGAAACTCCTTTCCCAGCATGCTCCTGAACGCACCTACCAGGAAGAACCGGCGTTAAAGGATTAATGGGGGTTTGGAGAAATCTGTGCAGTTAATCTTTCAATGGAACGGATCTCTTGCTAATTGGATTACTGTAAAAGAAATCAATGCTATCTGTCCCTGTTAGAACTGCGGGCTCCTATTCATTATAACAACGCCAGTGCAGAGCAATGCTATCTATCCCTGTTATAACTGTGGGCTCCTATTCATTATAGCAGTGCCAGTGCAGAGCAATGCGTCTGGCATTGCCGGGGTTAAAGCTGTAGCTGAAACTGTTATATCAGTTTTACTCAGTCTTTTTTTTCTACAGGGCCCCCTGTAGAGGATCTAATTTCTGGGGCACCCCCATTGTTTAATCAATTGTCACATTTATATAAATTCCAATTAAAGTGGGTTGAAACGGAAAAAAAATTATTACAGTATCATTTGACACAAAAAAATTAAATTTTTATCATAATTACTGTTAGTAAAAGTGAGCAAATTCAGGTTTTCCACTATTTTAAATGAAATGCAAACATTTTTTATCAGCAATAAATTCCCTTGCGACCAGTGGGGCAGTAGAACACTGCAGCATTCTGCTTTATACACTAAAATAACAGTGTAAATAGAAACCTGTCATTGAATGGGTTTCCTGACTCTGCACTTTCTTCACCAAGGCTGAGCTGTGCAACCTTTGTACTGTAGCAGGCGCCAAAGCATTTAGAGAAACATCCGTGTTTCCAATGGATTGGGAGCTAAACATCGATACCCCGAGGGCTAGATCCTCAGAAGCCTATTAAATACTTAACGATACATTAACTTCAGTTAACGTCTTGTTAGGTGCTATCGGGGTACTTCCAAGCTCACTAAGGATGCGCTATGTGCATCTTTTCAGCCGTCACGAGCCCTTTCGTTCTTATAATGGCTGTTCGTGCTTATGATATCCAAAAGAGGTGTTCCCTTTAACAACGCCTTTCCACAGAGCTTTGATATAGTTACCGCTGGGAGTTAACGTAACGTTACAGCTAAAGGTGACGTTACTCCCATCCAGACCCTGAAACAGGTCTTTTCCAGGGTCTGGGTAAGACCACAGGTGTAGGATTAAGCTATCGTAGTTATCATAATAATTTCATGAGATATTATGTAGGTAATCCATTTGGTGCTTGAGGGGTTAATGAGCTACACTTGTTTTAGCAAAATACAAAATGCTGGGCTTGAAACAGGTCAGGACTGTTTCTTTGGTCTTCTCTGAACTTCATAGGGACTTACTTGGGGCGGGAGTCCATCCTGGATAGCCCACACAAGGTGTCAACTGTTTTAATCAAGTTCTTTAGACATGGTCTATACCGCTTCAAAGCATCCTCCAGAATGGAGGGAAGGTGGGCTTGTGCCATGACGAAAGATTTTGAAAATCAGATCTCACCAGAGGCATGTTTGGAACAAAGCACGTGAGGCCTCCTGTTCTGAGCCGGTGGCCTCTCTGGGGAACATCAAGAGCATTTGGTAAAGTATAGGATTCTCTGTTTTACTCTTTTATTTTAAGAAGCTGTTCTGCCTTTTATTGTAACCGTATATTTTTTGTAATACGTTTTCTGTAATCTAAGCACTGTATTTTTATATGTAACGGGTTTTCCCCCACCCAATCTCACATAGGGTCTCCTAGGGGAACTTGCTCTCTGGTTAAAGGAGTATTGTTGGTTCATACCTGCTGGTAACAGGGGGCCCTGAGTCTTCCGCGATGTCATGGGAAATAACAGGACAGGCTTCAGGGGCTGTGCCTGAATTCTTCTTAATGGTGCAGCGCCTCCATCTTGTGCAGCCCCCAGTTGTGTGGGGTGGAGTATCTGCAAAAGAGTTATCTCCCTCTCCTCCCAATATACTCCCTTCTCAGGCAGGAGATAAAACAAAGGTGTTCTTTATTGTCCTTGTTAACAGCAGTCTATGTTACAGCACACAGCACTCTCAAAGATGTTCACCACCAGGATGTTCCTAGACACACTTCCCATCAGATGTAGGAGCTATCCCTTTCTCTTCCCTTACTCCTTCGTGGAGCAAGAGAATATCTCTCCCCTCTCCCCTAATGAAGGGCCTTCAGCTTCCCAGAGCCCTGACAGCTTACTTAGAATTAACCATCCTCTTTCAAAGCTGGAGAGAAACACACTAAAACAGGAAATGGTAATCCCTTTAGTACAGATCCAGTAGTCCCACCCCTGTGCCCTTGACTGACACAAGGCATGAGCACTACCTTCTCTGACCAACTGAATCACAGTGGTTGGGGCAAACCCATTTTAACTCCTGGCAAACCTGCCCATACCAGGGATTATTGCACAGGAGGAGGCCAGAATAATAGCCCAAACCTACCAGGGCTATACTCTCCCTCTGGTGGAATCCAATGGTCCCCACTTGGACCAAAATTTACTGGGCCATCCTGCAGGCGAACAACCTGTACAAATACAAACATAAATGACAGTTGATAATTCATCACAGTGTACATATGCTGAACACCCACACACCCAGGGCCATGTAATAACATAGGGTAACTCCCAACATGGAGGACCCATAACTAATAGTAGTGCCGGGGATCTGGTTTACGCACTTCCCTCCCCTTGTGATCCACTACCTTAATGAAAAAGGTTCGCAGAGGGCCATTCTCAGGGCGATATACCAATTTGTTCAGATAAATCCCTCTCCCCACACTCCAAACTTTCATGAGGTGACAAATCCTTTCCTTAGAATGATACACAGAGTTACTACACTTAGACATCAAGTACTCTATTACAGCTTCTCGAAGCCAAGATTCACGCTGCTCCTCTATCTCACGCATTATAGGCTCAGGCATGTATGGATAGGTGAACCCATGTGACTGTCTATAGCGGGCCACTATAGCTCTCTCAGCTCTGCTTAATTTTACCAAATTACGGTCTCCAGCTGTACCTGGCAAGACCCAGGACAATGGTTCTTCAGGGTCAATCTCATCATAGAGAATGGATGGAGCTTGAAGAATTATTATGCCCTGTTTGATTCCTCTTAACCTCCTCGGCAACTCATCAGCAGACTCCTTCTCTGAGTAGGTGCCCTTACCCCACCAATGGTCAACCAAATCATCTTGCAATATGATGAACCTGGTACGGTCCATAAAACCTGAATAACCCTTAAACATAGGAGCCCACCATTTGGTGCTATGGTCCTCCACCCCAGATGAGCATAGTGATTCCTCCATATCTCCCCTGGGGGATACGCCTGAGGTACCACTAGACAGTGAACCTTTACCTCTTCCTCTGGTAACATATTTACACACAGTAGAATGCATAACAGGTGACTTTGCTCTCATGGAACCCTCCCTCACAGAAGATATGGTTTCCTTAGATTTACCCCTAGGTATAGGCCTAAACACAGCAGGATTTTCAACTGGAATCCTACTACTCCAAGGTATCTCTCCTTCCGACCCTTCATCACTGGTCACCCAATCCCTCCAGTCCGTGGACAAATGATGTACCTTTTCTTTCTTAACCCCACTAGGACCCATTGAGCTGGAACGTGACGGGGCAATGGCCAGGGCAGTGGCGCTAGGGGCAGGGCCGTGGAAACAACACAGTCCTTTAATCTTGTTATGCCACGACCTACTGATGATGAAGAAGTAGATATCACCTCCTCAGACTTCCGCTTCCCTCTGCCTGGTACGGTGTCCATAATCTCATCTTTCTTTTCCGCCTTTGGGTCAGGGCGAACGACATCCGGAGCTGCACTCTTCCGGTCCACCCCGCGGGGGCAACCGGATGTGGCGTCATCATCCGTCGACGTCGCGGATTCCCGATACAAGTCCAGGTCCCACACCGGAAGGGCGTCGTCAGTCGCTCTCAACACCGGAAGTGGCAGCGGCGGTGGCGTTTCAGGATCGCGGACATGCCA
Source organism: Ascaphus truei (assembly GCF_040206685.1). NCBI lineage: Eukaryota > Metazoa > Chordata > Amphibia > Anura > Ascaphidae > Ascaphus > Ascaphus truei. The sequence continues at coordinate 67,742,684 of NC_134488.1, read as the reverse complement.
CGGGTAAACCACAGGCCGTCTCCTCACGCCGACTTCCTCTTTCATCACCTGGCGTGAGTAAAGGGGTGGTGATTCCTTATCGCTCTGCAGGCTCTCGGTAGGTTTCGTCTCTACGGCAGTCGTCTCGGGTCCCATCTCCGCCACGCTGGGAGTCGCCATGGCTGTGGGACTCTTCCGCAGTTCAGGCCGCACCAGCGCCTGCTGTCAGGGAATCTCAAGACTCTGCTGCTCGGCATCACAGGTAAGTTGCTCACACAGGATGGCATCGCTGCAGTGGTCCGCCAGTAGGTGCATCACCACGATGACACTTCACGCTCTCGTCATCTGACGAGGCAGGCAGGGACATCAACGCAGGGGAGCGACGGCGGGGTTCCTCGCTTGGGATGGGCACACGGGGCACGCAATGGTCTGGTTCCGGCACCACCATTCCCTTCTCCCTTGGGTAGTCACCATCTCTTCTTCCGCCAGGCCCGGTAGCACATTCTCAACTACCGCACTCAGCTCTGGAACGCCAGACTTCACATCACCTTGATCAGGGATGACATTTACCAACAGGCACTCCACTTCTGTTAGCGTCGCTTTCGGAACCTCCGCAGGAGCCAGGATAGTGGAGAAGGAATCTACCGGCCATAGGTAGAAAACCCCACACTGCGGGCACCTTGCATTGGTGCTTGGCTCAGGTCCAGGTAATCTGCACTGCAGACACAGACACTTCAGGTACTTTTTACCTCCCACCTCCACCACCAGAAAGCCTCCTGGGAGTTGATAGGCGTTCACACGACACAGAGGCATATCACTAGCTGCTGACACGGTAGATAACATTGTATCTCAACAGTCTCACCAGAATGAAGGTGTGGAAGCTCACATCCGGCTCCTCCTTTCTTCTGCTCTGGACTCTGTGATTGGTTCTTCATGTGCCCCCTCCCTCTGGTGGAGTTTAGAGGAGGGGCACTCAGCTTCTCTTCGTGACGTGAACTGGGGTTGGACCCAATCACAGCACAGGGGGGTGCGGCCTCAGCTTTCGCGCCACGTCTCTCTTGCAGGCAGGGCGTTGGCTTTCGCACCAAACCCGGCCAAATCTTTGCACACAGATTCTTCAAGGCACGCTTGCACACAGCACGTGCGTTCCGCAGACCCGGCGGGAACAGCCATTTTGTTTTCTCAATGCCGCGCGGGGCACCACACACAGCCGCCATCTTTGATTTCTCAGTACCGCACGGGGCACTACACACAGCTGCCATCTTTGATGATCCCATGGTACTCACAATATCGAAATTCTCACTGCCGTCAGGGGGACTCGCTCTGCGTTACACACCACACGCCATTTCAACTCTGATCAATAATAAAATTGTAGCATACTGTTACGCCGGTACTGCCCGCAGACCAGACCCGTCCCTTCTACTGAGGTGAGGAACGTAAATGGACACGCACCCGCAGCAAAAGGAGCGTGTCCGGAGTGTGGTGATTGCCGGTACCGGTGTAGAAGTGCCGTCGTCGTTGCCGTTTTAGCCAAGGTCAGGGATAGGAGAATACAGGAAGGTCGTTTGTCCAAGCAAGGGGTCGAGAGCCAGAGAAAGACGTCCGCCAAGCCAAGTCGTAACCTGAGTGAATGAGAGAGAATGCCAGAATAGTGATCCTAGTGGAAACTATGTCGAGCAATGACTGAATGACAGGACAGGCAATATAAAGCGTGGCTGACCAATAGGAAGAGGAGGCAGGCCTGGAGGAGTGCATGGAGCTGTCCTGGATAGGCTGTCCAAAGGAGGATACAGGTGAGTGGTATTTATGCCTGATTGATCCTTGTGTATGTGTTGGGGGCGGAGCCTCACTGCAGGAGCAGTGAATAAATTAAAAGAGTCCTGCGCGTGCTCTGTAACAGAGACGGGCGCGCGCTCGTAAGCGGTAGCAGCCGCATGAGAGAGGGAAGGTCCCGCAGGAGCGCGAGAACGCAGAGGACGGCGGAGAACCCCCAGAGCCGCCGGAGGTAAGTGACGCCAGCGAGGGGCGCGCGCCACAGCAGCGGGGGTTAATGAAGGTGAGGAGGCACCAGGGCGCGGGTGCCGCGATCCCAGAGTCCTCACAGTACCCCCCCCTTCAGGATCGGCCTCAGGACGATCCTTCCATGGTTTTGATGGAAACTTCTTTCGAAAGCGTTTGAGGAGTCCTGGAGCATGAATATCTCTCTTCGGGTCCAAAACCTCTCCAGTGGACCAAGAAGTGGACTTTACCTCTTGAAAGACGGGAATCCAGTAGAGCCTGTATTTCATACTCTTCGTTACCCTGTACCATCACAGGATCTGGTTTAGAAGTGTGATCCGGAAAGAGGCTACTGGAGATAAAAGGTTTGAGAAGTGAGGTGTGAAAGACATTCGGGATTCTCATGCTTTGAGGAAGTTGGAGTCGAAAAGAAACCGGATTAACCTGCTCCAAAATGGAAAAGGGACCCAGGAACCTAGGAGCCAATTTGAGGGAAGGCGTTTTGAGACGGATGTTCTTGGATGAAAGCCAAACCTTGTCCCCGGATTTGTATTCGGGTGCCGGACGACGGTGACGATCAGCCTGATTTTTAGATGTCAAGGATGCCTTTTGTAATGCAGATTGTATTCTGGACCAAGAGTCTTGTAGGAGAGCAATATGTTCGTCCACGGCTGGTACCCCAGAGGATTCTTTGGTAATAGGTAGGCGAGCCGGATGGAATCCGTAGTTGATAAAGAAGGGGGTCTCGTGAGTGGACTCATTCCTGGAAGAATTGAATGCGTACTCAGCCCAGGTAAGTAATTCTGCCCAGTCATCCTGAGAATTAGAGACGAAGCACCTTAAGTATTTCTCGAGGGATTGATTAACCCTCTCGGTCTGTCCGTTGGATTGAGGGTGATATCCAGAAGAAAAGGAAGACGAGATACCTAGTCTCTTGGTGAAATTTCTCCAGAACTTGGAGACGAACTGGGAACCCCGATCGGACACTATGGATGTGGGAATCCCATGGATCCGGAAAATCTCTTTGGAAAAAATATCCGCAAGGGCGGGTGAGGAGGGTAATCCTTTCAGAGGGATAAAGTGTGCCATCTTGGAAAATCGATCCACTACCACAAGAATGGTATTCATGCCATTCGACCTAGGCAACTCCACAATAAAATCCATCGAAATGTGGGACCAGGGACGCTCCGGAATAGGTAAAGGTAAGAGAAGACCCTGAGGTTTCTGACGAGGAATCTTGTTACGCGCACATACCGGACAGGCCTGTGTAAATTCCAGAATGGTTTTAACCATATTGGGCCACCAAAAGGTACGACGGATGAGATCCAAGGTTTTCTTGAATCCAGTATGCCCTGCCGAACGGACGGCGTGTCCCCAGTCCAGTATTTCAGGGATAAATTTGGGTTCCACATACAAAGAGTCTTTAGGAACCACAAGACCGGATGGGAGGTTCTCTTGAGACTTGATGATCTTCTCAAGATTCTTGAATGCCACGGCTGCTAAGATTCTTTGTTTAGTGAGGATGGACTCAGTGGATTTCTCTGATCTCTCTTCAGAAGAGTATTGCCGGGAGAGAGCATCCGCCTTGACGTTCTTAGTGCCGGGAATGTATGAGAGAACAAAATTGAATCTAGAGAAAAATAATGCCCAGCGAGCTTGGCGAGGACCTAAGCGACGGGCATTCTCAATGTACAATAAGTTTTTATGGTCCGTAAGAATGGTGAATGGCTCTTTTGACCCCTCCAGAAGATGTCTCCATTCTTGAAGAACCATTTTGACGGCCAAAAGTTCCCTATTGCCCACGTCATAATTCCTCTCTGCCGATGAAAATCTTTTGGAGAAAAACCCGCAAGGATGAAGTTTATCCTGGGGAGAACATTTCTGAGACAGAACCGCACCAGCCCCACAATCCGAAGCGTCAACCTCTAGGGTGAATGGAAAATTAGTGTTTGGGTGTCGAAGGATGGGAGCAGAGACAAAAGCTTGTTTCAGTGTTTCGAATACCGTGAGTGCCTCAGGAGACCAAGCTGAAGGATTTGCACCTTTTTGGGTTAGTGCTGTGATAGGAGCGACAATGGTAGAAAAGTTATGGATAAACTTCCGGTAATAGTTAGAAAAACCTAAAAACCATTGAATAGATTTGAGGGAATTGGGTTGCGGCCAATCCACGACGGCTTTCAGTTTCTCTGGGTCCATGGCCAAACCTCTGTTGGAGATGATGTATCCGAGAAAGGCAGTGGTGGACTGATGAAAACTGCATTTCTCCATTTTAGCAAACAACCAGTTCTCTCGGAGGCGTGAAAGTACAAACTTCGTGTGAATGATATGATCCTGTAAGTTTTGAGAAAAAATGAGGATATCATCCAGTTAAACAATGACAAAGCGATTGAGGACGTCCCGAAAAATGTCATTGATGAAGTCCTGAAAAACTGCTGGTGCGTTGCACAACCCGAAGGGCATCACAAGATATTCGTAGTGTCCACTACGGGTGTTGAAGGCAGTCTTCCATTCATCGCCCTCACGGATGCGGATGAGGTTGTATGCCCCACGAAGGTCCAGTTTAGTGAAGAGGTTGGCCCCCTGAAGTCTGTCAAAGAGTTCGGAGATGAGTGGGAGTGGGTAACGATTCTTCACCGTAATATGGTTCAGACCCCGGTAATCAATGCATGGTCTGAGAGTACCATCCTTCTTTTTGACAAAGAAGAATCTGACACGCGCAGGAGAATAGGAATGACGTATAAAGCCCCGTTTGAGATTCTCACGAATATATTCGTCCATAGCTTCCGTCTCGGGCAACGAGAGAGGGTAAGATTTGGCCTTAGGCAAGGTATAACCAGGTACCAGGTCAATTGGACAATCGTAGGAGCGATGAGGGGGTAGGAGCTCAGACTGTGTCTTGCTAAAAACGTCCAAAAATTCTGCGTACGGAGAAGGTAACTCTCTCAGAGAACTGGATGCGTTACCTAATAGGAATGATGATCGCTCGGTAGACACGGAAGATTCCTCTGACCTTGGCCTCCAGTTAATAGGATTAGAAGAAACCCAATCGATAAGTGGATTATGCTTCTGTAACCAGGGCAAGCCGAGCGTAATCGGTGTTCCTGGGGCGTGAATAACGTCAAAGCCCAGAGTCTCTTTGTGCGAATGAGTAGAAAGGGTGATAGGTCCGGTCTCCAAGGAGATATAAGCCGGAGTGAGAGGCTGATTATCGATCCCAACCAAGGCAACGGGAGAGTTCTTTTTGGAAAGTGGAATCTGATTTAGTTCAGAAAAGGTCTGATCCATGAAGTTTCCTCCTGCGCCGGAATCGATAAATGCTGCGATGGAGGTGCGGAAAGTCGGCCCTGAAAGGGAGACGGGAATGGTCAGTCTTTTGGGAAGTTCCCTTTCGAGAGGGGGACAAGGAGATTTAGCACCCAGCGAGCGCCCCTTCGTACTCACTGGGTTTAGTCGTTTCCCGGAAATGGTGGATTGTTACGTGTACGCTGTTCAGAAGATCCGCAATGATGGCACGACTCTCCAGTAGAGCGAAGTTGAAGTAATGGTGTCCGAGGTTGCTGGACCCCGAGTTGCATCGGCTCTGGGGCCTCCAGCGCCGGCAGCGGAGAGAACACGGGTCTCGGGGTAGCAGAGTACCTGGAAAAGGAAGCACGGAAAGGCGTAGACCGGGAATGCTGACGCTGAGCGCGGCGTACCTGGAGGCGCTGATCCATACGATTGGCCAGGGAGATGAGGTCCTCCAGTAGTCCTGGCCTGGGGTGAGAAGCAAGTTCATCCTTCAGGGAATCCGATAGACCTCTCCAGAAGACGGAGACTAAAGCCTCCTGACCCCAATGAGTCTCAGCTGCTATGGTTCTGAATTCCAAGGCGTATTGAGACACAGGCCGACGTCCCTGTGTAAGCTCCAGCAGGGAATCAGAAGCAGTCTCTTGACGTGCAGGGGTGTCGAAGACCTGTCGGAATTCTCGTCTGAAGACCGCGTAATCTCGGGTAATATCAGGGCGTAATTCCCAGATCGGGGAGGCCCACGCCAATGCGTTACCTGTGAGAAGACTATATACGTAGGCTACCTTTTTCCGGCCAGTGGTATACAACTGCGGAGCCATCTCGAACTGGATCTCACACTGGTTGAGAAAACCACGACAGGCGTGGGGGTCCCCTGCGTAAGGCCTCGGAGCCGGAATCTTCGGAACTGAGGATGAAGTGAAAGTTAAGTCAGACTGCGCCGGCGGCGCAGCCGCAGGTGGTGCCTGTAGAGTACGGTCCTGTACCTGTTGGGAGAGGAGAGTCACTTGATCCGTTAAGGCCTGGATCTGTTGGTACATGGCCGTCATCATAGAGTCCACATCAGTCTGGTCTGCGTCTTGTGGGCTCGACATAATGTTACGCCGGTACTGCCCGCAGACCAGACCCGTCCCTTCTACTGAGGTGAGGAACGTATATGGACACGCACCCGCAGCAAAAGGAGCGTGTCCGGAGTGTGGTGATTTTGGCGCTGCCAGGCCAGGTGACGTTTAGCTAGCAATACTTGCCGGTACCGGTGTAGAAGTGCCGTCGTCGTTGCCGTTTTAGCCAAGGTCAGGGATAGGAGAATACCGGAAGGTCGTTTGTCCAAGCAAGGGGTCGAGAGCCAGAGAAAGACGTCCGCCAAGCCAAGTCGTAACCTGAGTGAATGAGAGAGAATGCCAGAATAGTGATCCTAGTGGAAACTATGTCGAGCAATGACTGAATGACAGGACAGGCAATATAAAGCGTGGCTGACCAATAGGAAGAGGAGGCAGGCCTGGAGGAGTGCATGGAGCTGTCCTGGATAGGCTGTCCAAAGGAGGATACAGGTGAGTGGTATTTATGCCTGATTGATCCTTGTGTATGTGTTGGGGGCGGAGCCTCACTGCAGAAGCAGTGAATAAATTAAAAGAGTCCTGCGCGTGCTCTGTAACAGAGACGGGCGCGCGCTCGTAAGCGGTAGCAGCCGCATGAGAGAGGGAAGGTCCCGCAGGAGCGCGAGAACGCAGAGGACGGCGGAGAACCCCCAGAGCCGCCGGAGGTAAGTGACGCCAGCGAGGGGCGCGCGCCACGGCAGCGGGGGTTAATGAAGGTGAGGAGGCACCAGGGCGCGGGTGCCGCGATCCCAGAGTCCTCACACATACACCAGGCTAGACAAAACTCTTTCTCTGTATACTGTACACGATAACAGTCCAGTCAAGTGCTCTGTGGTGATAGCTTGGCTACCGGCTAGATGTGCTTTCGAAGGGCTTCTCCTCAGCACGGGCTTCCCCCCTCTTGGCTGCCACTGCCAAAGACCACTTTCCAGAAGTTTCTGATCCACGTTACCCAGTTTACTTCCTCCAGGCATCTATGTTCACTCGCCTCAGGGAACTAGAACAGCAATAGCACAGCTGCCAACTCTTTTCCACCTCGGTAGATCAGTCTAGGTCGTGCTTTGCGAGGTTCAGGGACCCCCTGACTACACCTAGCTTCTCTCTTTCTGCAGCACTTGCTCTGGAAGTACACATCTTAATCTTCCAGTTTTGCTTTGCTGAAAGCCTGTCCTGATTCATCTCAGCAGCGCCTTCAACTGTAACGGGTTTTCCCCCACCCAATCTCACATAGGGTCTCCTAGGGGAACTTGCTCTCTGGTTACAGGAGTATTGTTGGTGCATACCTGCTGGTAACAGGGGGCCCTGAGTCTTCCGTGATGTCATGGGAAATAACAGGACAGGCTTCTGGGGCTGTGCCTGAATTCTTCTTAATGGTGCAGCGCCTCCATCTTGTGCAGCCCCCAGTTGTGTGGGATGGAGTATCTGCAAAAGAGTTATCTCCCTCTCCTCCCAATATACTCCACTCTCAAGCAGGAGATAAAACAAAGGGGTTCTTTATTGTCCTTGTTAACAGCAGTCTATGTTACAGCACACAGCACTCTCAAAGATGTTCACCACCAGGATGTTCCTAGACACACTCCCGGTCAGATATACGAGCTGTCCCTTTCTCTTCCCTTACTCCTTTGTGGAGCAAGATAATATCTCTCCCCTCTCCCCTAAGGGAGGACCTTCAGCTTCCCAGAGCCCTGACAGCTTACTTACAACCAACCATCCTCTTTCAAAGCTGGAGAGGAACACACTAAAACAGGAAATGGTAATCCCTTTAGTACAGATCCAGTAGTCCCACCCCTGTGCCCTTGACTGACACAAGGCATGAGCACTACCTTCTCTGACCAACTGAATCACAGTGGTTAGGGCAAACCCATTTTAACTCCTGGCAAAACTGTCCTTACCAGGGATTATTGCACAGGAGGAGGACAGAATAATAGCCCAAACCTACCAGATGTCACGCCTGTATGCCCGCAGACCAAGCTAGACCCCAGTACTGAGGTGGGAATGGTATGATACCACACACACACAGCAGTGGGAGCAAGCCCGGAGTGTGGTATAGCGTTGCTGGGCCTGTTGGAAGAGTTGTTAGAGTATACTTGCAACACTTGGGGAGTGTCCGTGAGAATAGTCGTGTCCGTTAGCCAATGTCCAGGGATCCAGAGGGTAGAGTCGTCAGAAGGCAAGCCAGGTCCTAGGAATCCAGAGGTCAGTGAAGTCGTACATGTAGCAGAGTTCAAGGGATACCAGAGAGCAGAGTAGTCCAGGATCAGCAGGGGTCAAAGCCAGGGGAATCCAAAGTAACACAGGAGCAGGTAATAACAGGAGCACAGAGAGAGCACAGCAAAGGTCAGGTACACACAAGGAAACAGGAACTATGCAGAGCAAGGAAGAGGTGGACAGACAGGGATTATAAAGGAAGGTGCACCAATGACAGAGAGAGGAGGAGTAGAGAGAGAAGTGGTTCTATTTTGATCTGGTTTAAAACTGATTGGCCGGCAAAGCCGGCCAATTCAGTTGAACAGCAATTCTACTTGTTGCCAAGTAGAACAAAGAAAAACCAGTCAAACAAATATATAAATGAAACCGACAAGTGCACTGTAAAAAGTGCACTTAAAACAGAAGGGTTAATTCAAAAGAACCCATGAAGGGGGATACCGAGCAGAGCACCCCGCCTAACGCTCACTGGGAGGCAAACTCTGAAACCGTCCCAGTGGACTCGGCATATGAATACTCTGCCCGAATACGGGAGTGCACCAGCGCCCGGAACATGACCACGATGTTTGTTGGGACCCCCCCCCTCCAAACACTGCTTCCTGGTTCTACAAATGGCTACCTTAGCCAATGCAAGGAGCAGGTTGACTAGGAGATCCCTAGGCTTATTGTCTCGGGACACTGGGCATCCAAAAATAAAAAGATGAGGGGATAAATGCAGCCAGAACTGCAGGAGAAGGCTCCTCAAGGTGGATAAGAGGGGCTGCAGTTCAAATAAATGTGATACACGGACTCCGGCTCGCCACAGAAGGGACAGGTGGCGGGGAGTCCGTGAAGTGTGCCAAGTACTCTCCTGTGCTCAGTGCACCGTGGAGGACCCTCCAACTCAAATCCCCGGCGGGACGGGGAACCAAACCTGAATAGAGTTCCTTCCACCGGGGTCTCTCGCCCTCGTTCGCAGGAAATACCCGCCTCCAGATATTATCGGGGGGGGGGGGTGACAAGGGCGAGGTAGTGCACTATATGGAGCACTAGAGAATACAGGACTTTCCTCGGCATGCCGCGGAAACATGCCGGGGACATATCCCCCAACCTGCTGAGGTTGGGGGAGAGAGGAGCCCGAGGGGGTTGCCGTGGCTTTGGTTCCACGTAAAGATCCGGAGAGCTGAAGTTGATAGGTTGACAAGGCTCTCCGGTCTGCAATACCCCCTCAATGAAGGTGCGTGAGTCGGGGTGGATGGCATCTTTAATCTCCCGGATCAAACGATGAGGGACGCGGGCAGTACGCAGACCCATACGGGGCGCGAGCACCTCTGCCCTTACCCAGTCTCGCCGCTCATAGTCCAGGAGATCCCCGACTCTGGTCACCTGCGCCAGGATTAGCCGGCGGCAAATAGAGGGTGAATCCAACATCCGAGCCCCCACTGCCGGATTATACAGCAGGGGCTCGGCGAGGAAATCAACCCCACCGCCTGTTCCTTCTTGGTCGCGGAGACCAGTTTCCAGGCCTTAAGTAAGTCCCGGTAGTATGCCGGCAGCACCGAGAGGTCTCTACCTAAACCCTCGGGCCTAATGATAAACAGTTGCCAGTCATACCTCATATTGCGCAGCTGGCGAAAGAAACTGGTTGCCAGCTGGCACCACTGCGGAGACGGATCTGCGAATAGGTATCTCTGCAGGTATTGGAGGCGGAAAGTGTGTAACTGGGAGCGGACACACACCACTCCCTGTCCACCCTCCTCCAAAGGAAGGCACGCAACTCCCGCAGAGACCCAATGCTTCCCCATCCAGAGAAAATCCATCAATCTCCTCTGGATCTTGTTGATAAATTCGGGGGTCGGACCCATGGCTATCAGCCGGTGCCATAGCTGACTGGCCACCAGCTGGTTGATCACCAGGGTTCTTCCCCTGAGGGAAAGCATTCTCGACAGATACACCCAAGACCCCAGACGAGCAATGACTCGTTCCTCAAGATCACTGAAGTTTTCTGGGGCCGGGTTCTCCGCAGCAGACAGGTAGACTCCCAGATATTTGAGAGTATCGCTCCCCCACGAGACATTACGAAACGTGGGGGGCAAAGAGTCCACCTGTAAGGGACCCACCAAAATTCCGGAGCACTTGGACCAGTTGATCCGAGCAGAAGAGGCCGCGGTGTAGACTTCTTGGCATGCTTGCGCCCGCTCTAGATCATCTAGGTCCTGGGCCACGAGGAGCACGTCATCGGCATAAGCAGACAGGACTACCCGCATGTCGGGCTCCTGCAGCACCAGCCCGGTGAGCCTCCTCTTCAGTAGGCAGAGGAAGGGCTCAATGGCCAGCACGTACAGTTGCCTAGACAGGGGGCACCCTTGACGTACTCCCCGACCAAACACAAAAGGTGCCGTCAGGGACCAATTGATCTTCACCAGACACTCTGCAGAGGCGTACAGCCTCTAGAGAAAGCCCACAAATTGTGGGCCAAAGCCAAACTCCCATAGGGTCTGCATGAGGTAACTGTGATCCACCCTGTCAAACGCCTTCTCCTGATCTAGGGACAGGAGGGCGAGTGACAGACCAGTCCTCTGCGCGTGATGTAGCAGGTCCCGGACCAGAAAAATGTTGTCATGAATACTCCGGCCCGGGAAAGTATAGGACTGGTCGGGGTGAATCACCTCTGCCAACATTGACTTGAGCCTCAGCGAGTGCGCTTTGGCTACGATCTTATAGTCCGTGCTTAGCAGTGAGATCGGTCGCCAGTTAGAGATCTGGCGGAGACCCCCCTTCTTCGGCAGCAAAGACAGTATTGCCCGCTGACACAAAAGGGGCATCTCGCCGGTCTCCAGGGCTTCGGCCAGGACCTCGGTGAAATCAGGTCCCAGCATCTCCCAGAAAAACCGGAACAACTCCACAGTCAGCCCGTCTAGCCCTGGCGTTTTTCCGCGGGACATGACACTGAGGGCTTCAGAGAGCTCGGCCAGAGTCAAAGGTAACTCAAGCTGCTCCCTTCCACCCTCGCCGACCGTGGGAAGCCCCTCCCATAAGGCCCTGCATGCGTCTGGCTGGATGGATTCCGGAGAGAAAAGGTCTACGTAGAATCTCCGGGTTCTGTCCCGGATGCTCTCCGGGTCAATCAGAGGGGTACCATCTTCTGCTAGCAAGCAGGTGATATGTTTGCGGTTTCCCCTCTTTTTCTCCAGTGCGTAGAAGAAGTGCGACCCGCGACCCATCTCCCGAAGGAAGTGGATGCCCCCCGAGCTCTCCGATCTTCCAAGTCCCGGAGAGCACACTTCCTCTCCACGTACGCACACTGCAGGTATTGGTCTCCTGCCACAGACAGCCGCTTCTCGAGATCGAGCACCTCTTCCCTAAGGGCCTCGATCTCAGCATCGCGCCGCCTGCTGGCACCTTTGGTGTACTCCAGACAAACGAGGCGCAGATGAACCTTGCCCACGTCCCACCACTGCTCTAATATTGCAAAGTCTGATCTGCAACCTCTCCAGGCCATCCAAAAGTCTCGGACCGACGTCGCAAACCCCTTTTCCTCCAACAACGTATTGTTGAAGTGCCAATAGGCGGCCGAGGGCGCTGCTGGTAATAGCGCCACCGTCACGGACGCACAATTGTGGTCCAAAAACGGCGCCAGCCTAATTGTACTGGACTGGGCTCGCGACAGGCTGTGGCTGGATATATACAGCCTGTCAATCCGGGACCAGAACATCCGTTCACCCCTAAACACCCTAACATTGGTGAACTCAGTGGATGCCTCGGGATGTTGTTCTCGCCAGACGTCTACCAAGGAGTAGCGGGTGATGACCTCCCGCAAGGCCGACACAGAACACGGGTGTGGCTCCGGACCATTCCGGTCTTTCAGAGCCTCGAGGGTGCAGTTAAAAACACCCCCGAGCACCACATGTTCGTCCGCGTCGACTGTCTCCAGGTATTCTTATATTCTGACGAAGAACTGCCTTCTCAGGGGTCCGGTGGCAGGAGCATACACATTCAAAAAATTAAATGTGTAATCCTCGTGCCGGACCCTGAGATGTAACAGGCGACCTGGAACAACAGTTTTGGCAAGCAGTAGCTCTGGTTGAAAGGACTCAGAGAACAGGGTCACCACCCCACTAGATGATGAAGTGAGGTAGCTGAAGAAGACACTGCCTCGCCACTCCAGATGCCAGCTGGCTTCAGCCTCTGGAGTGGTATAGGTTTCCTGCAAGAAACTCACAGAATACTTTCCCTTCTGTAAAAAGGAGAGTACAGTACCTGGAACCTGCGAAACCCGTCCTTACAGCCATTCACGTTAAGTGTACCGATGCTCAAAGCCATTGGTAATCAGGAGTTTTTCTTGTGCTTTCCACAGGAGCTCAGGGTGCTACACCCCGAGAAGCCTTTATGTGGTCTCGCATCAATTTATGAAATTTCAGGACACGAAGATGGATAGGCCCAGAGATTTTGGCCTTGTGGTTAGCCCTGATGTATACTAAGAGAGAGTGGAGAATGACCGAGGCATCCTTCCACCTTCCAAGGGCCAACTGCACCTTCGTGGTTCCGTGTTTGCAGAGGGTATCCTCCAGGAAACCATCTAGCTCCTGGGCAGGGATAACGGGGGTCAAAGAGTCCACCGCCTCCGCGGTGCCAGAGGACTCCTCACTGAGCCCCAACTCCCCGAGCTCCTCTAAAAAACCTCAAGACCCCCGCCCTTCCCTGCGGGGACCTTTCTCAGCCTTAGAGTGGGTCCCCTCTTCGGTGTTTCCACGAGGGGGTCCACTATATCCTCCACATCCAACCCCGGGGTAGGATGTTCAGGGGGAGCTGGTGGCGGTATGGCGGAGGTAGCGGTCTCCCTAGTGTCCTCGGGGGCCAACGAGGCACACAGTGCCCTCCTGGTCTCCTCTACCGCCATGCGAACAAACGGGATGCCACGGGCATTCTCATTAATCGCGGGAGGGCACTTTTCAGCAAGTACCTCATAGGGAGGGTCCAGCCCAGCAGTCGCCTCCAACAAAGTGCCCGACCAAAACTCCTTACCAAGAGAGTTCACATCTGGCATCTCCCAGATGCAAAGTGAAGTGCTCGCTAAAACACCCTCACCCACACCCGCCTCCCCCGCTCCATCCTCCAAACACCCAACCACGGGGGTCAGCCCTAGACCATCTCCTCCCTCCAGTAACACAAACCGGGGCTTTTTAGCCCCGGGTGTGCCACCCGAAGGCGGTACAGCCGGAGGGGGATTCTGGTCGACCCCCAAGTCTCCGAAGACAGCTACTTTCGGTGTGACAGGTTCACCGAAGCACAAGTCCCCGGAGGATGTTCTCCAACTGGGAGGGGTGTTGGAAGGCTCCCCAATGTCCATTTCTAGGGGTAAAGCCTCATGTTGTTGAGCACTTTGATCTTCCACCCCAGGGACGCTGGGTACCTCCTCTTCCCCTTGCATTGTCTCCAGATCTTCGAGGGGGGGGCTGCATATTTATGGGGTCCGGCTCACACTGGCTAATCCTAACCTGTGGGCCGGACAGGGCCACCCTGTGCGGAATTGATGTTGCATTCCGGTTCGGAGACTTCTGAGGGTGAACGTAATATGGTTCACCCTCCTCGCCCTCCTCAATCATCCTCTTGTTCTTTAGTTTTTGATTTCCTCTTCCTGGGGATTGATTCCCCAAAAAAGGGTACCGCTACCTCCTCAGCAGGAGCCTCCCACCGCTTCCCCGCACCCTGTATGGTGCTTACATTGGGGGTAGGGTGCTCCTGGGGGGAGACAGCGACAACAGAGGGTAAATTCTTCAGGGTGACTTTTTTCTTCTCCCTCTTTTTTTTGGGGAGAAGTGCAGACATCACCGCCCGAGATGGGGCAGTGACATCTCCTGCGGTCCCAGGGGGGGCCTGGGCCTCCGAGGGCCCCGCCCCAATGGGCACAGCGGCACAGGGTGTCTCCTCCCGGGGGGGCAGTGACAACAGAGGGTGGCCGCTCCAGGGTGACCCCCTCCCCCTCTCTCCGCTCCCCGGGGAGAGGTGCAGATGTCACTGCTCAAGACGGGGCAGCGACATCTCCTGCGGTCCCAGGGGGGACCTGGGCCCCCGTGGGCTCCGCCGCGGTGGGCGCAGCGGCACAGGGTGTCCTCTCCCGGGGGGAGACAGCGACAGCAGAAGGTGGCCGCTCCAGGGCGACCCCCTCCCTCCGCTCCCCAGGGAGAGGTGCAGACGCCACTGCTCGAGACGGGGCAGCGACATCTCCCGCAGTCCCAGGGGTCTTAGGGATCTTAGAGGTCTTAGGGGTCTTGAGGGGGACCTGGGCCCTCGAGGGTCCCGCTGTGGTGGGCGCAGATGTCACTGTTCGAGATGGAACAGTGACATCTCCTGCGGTCCCAGGGTGGGTCTGGGCCCCCGAGGGCCCCGCTGTGGTGGGCGCAGACGTCACTGTTCTAGATGGGACAGTGACATCTCCTGCGGTCCCAGAGGGGACCTGGGCCCTCGAGGGCCCCGCTGTGGTGGGCACAGCGGTACTGGGTGTCTTGGCAGAGGGAGGGGCGGGTGCAGGAGCTGGGATGGGGTTTCTGCTTCCTTTGGGGCAACTCCTACGAGTATGCCCCAGCTCCTTGCACAGATAGCACCTAACCCCCTCCATGCCATAGTACACCGTGTATGTAATGCCCTCGTAGGGCACCCCAAAAGAACCTTCCACAGATTCTGCGTTCCCCGGCAGCAACAGTTGTACCTGCTGCCTAAATGAGAGCACATGCCTCAGCGCTCTATCCCTGCAGCCCAAAGGTAATTTTGTTATAGGAGACTTAATGTCTCCCAGGGCTTGCAGGGGTGGGCGTATGAGGCTGTCTGGGAGGAAGGGGGGCACATTGGAGAGAATGACCCTGGTGCCTAACCCCTCCATGGGTTCTATGGGGATGTAGGTCCCTCCTACCACAATGCCTTTCTGCACTATGGTGTGGGTGGCAGCCAGCATACGGAGGAAGAAAACTCCCCTCCCATGCATCTTGCTGGCTGCCACCACAGCAGAGGCACCCACCACATCAGCCACAGCCCTCACATAGATCTCCATGTTCAGGCCAGGTGACATTGGGCACCTCACCCCAAGTTTCCTGCTCACACAGGGCGTGGCCCCAGCATTGTTGTTGCTGGGGTCAACGCCTGCAGCCACCACCTGCGCCCATGACTGAGCTGGGACTGCAGGGGTTACACTGACAACAGGAGCCGGGGGAGGTGTGGCCAGGGCACTGGATGTACCAGGCATAGGGCTGTGGCTAATGTTATTGCTCCTAGGGGCCCCAGTTTTTGGGGTCCGGTATCCGGGTGTGGCCCCCGTTGCTGCACTACTCCTATTCCCCTTAGGCATTATAATAATACGCCTCTAAGTAAAAGGAGGAGGTAGTGTTTAGAGAGAGAGAGGTGCAGAGAGGAACTGTCCCTTTAACTACCTCTCTGCAAAGGGAGGGGAAAAAACAGCTTTTAAAACCTGCTGTAATATTCTCTTTTCTTCCCTTATTATTTACTCACTCTCTTACAATCAGCCACACCACAATTTTTAAGTCTCAAAGAAAGAAAGACACAGAGCTCCCAAAAATGCAAATGACAAAGGAAGGAATCAGGCTTAAATTAAAGTAAATTAGAAGTAAAACAAACAACCAGGGGTGGGAGAGGAGAGAGGGGTCAGACTACAGTTACCAGCCAGCTAAAGTGTAGCTTTGCTGGGTTGAAACACTGCAGCCTCTGGGTGAAAACCAAAAACGGTTTTTAAACCTCAAAATACACCCAAAACTCTCTACAAAACTCGCAGTATACTCACAGTATACTCCCCCACAGTTCCCCACAAAATTATAACAAATAAAGAAAGAATACAACCTGATTCCACAGCAAATGCCCGGGAGCTCTGCACACACTCTTCTGAGTGAGAAGCTAGAGATAGGTCAGGGAGAGAAGAGGAGGAGACAGAAGGGGCAGTCAGGGGAATGGCCTGTATGGCTTGGGAGGCGGAGACAGGGGAAAGCTGATAAGAAGCGTCTGTGCGCGCGCCCCCTGTAAGCTGGGGATGCGCGCGCACAGGTTGCAACACAGACGCGGCCCGCACAGAGCAGGGTAAGACCGCAGGAGGAGGACGGAGCCAAGAGGAGGGGAACGCACGCGAGGCCTGTGCCCGCGCGATGGCCAGTAAGGGCAGGGAGGAGCATGCACGTGTGTCCTCCATGGACTGAGGGGACGCACGCACCGGACGCGTCACCAGGCGCGCCGCAGGCACCACACGAGGAGGAGGCAACGGGACAGATGGCACCACGGGAGAAGGTAAGGGAGCTACCGCGGGGGAGATGGAGCGGGGAGGATCAAGGCGAGGGTTAAGGGAGCACGTGGGTATGCGGGACCTGCGGGGGACGCGCTGTGGTAAGGGGAGAGAGGTAGAAGGTGAAGGAGAGGAGTGAGAAGGAATAGAAAAGGTGACAAAAGATGGGAAAGAGGGACAAGGAGAGGAAGGAATCTCCTGAGTCGTCACACCAGATATATATATATATATATATATATATATATATGATACGAACCAATCCAAAGACCAGTAAAGAGACAGCACACCGCACGGGGTTAATCCAAAAATCTATATTCACAACATGAAATACACGTAAGCCAACGTTTCGGTCCCACAGAGAGACCTTCCTCAGGGCCGTCTCTCTGTGGGACCGAAACGTTGGCTTACGTGTATTTCATGTTGTGAATATAGATTTTTGGATTAACCCCGTGCGGTGTGCTGTCTCTTTACTGGTCTTTGGATTGGTTCGTATCATACTTATTTTCTATGGGACTAGCATCTGCTATTATAACCTTTTCTACTGCAGTGTGCTGACTGACCTTCATGTGTATATATATATATATATATAAAATCAAAAAATAAATAGATGATACCGTTCTGTGGCTAATGAAATGCTTTTATTTGTGCGAGCTTTCGAGATACACTGATCTCTTCTTCCGGCGATGTTACAATGAATGAAGCAAGCAAAGGGTATACTTAAAAACAGTGTCTCTTGGAATGTTATCTGTGCTTGTCCTTCCCCCGGTGTGGATGAGATTTATGGCCAGAGGTGTTAAATGGTTCCTGAAAGTAAGTGATGTAGGAGTGTGTTTGTGTGTGTGTGTATGTTTGTGAATATAAATGAATGGAGAGCCCACAGTGTATACAGTGCTTTACAAAAGGGGTGTGTGGAGTGGGAGTTAATATAAATGGTGTGGGTAGGTGTGGAAATGTGAGAGATAGTAGCATAACTAAAAGTGTGTTTGGATATTAAGTGGTCCCTATTGGTGTATAGGGATGGAAAAACAAGGAGTATTAGTATGTGTAAGAGGCAGCTGTGTGTGCATACATATAGCACAGTATGTACAGACATGGCCTTTAGCGCTCATGGGAAGAGAGTTCACCTGCATCGCCACAGCATCACACGCGGAACAAGAGACAGTCCTGTCGGCGAACATTTCTCTGACTCTGGCCATAAGATGAACGATCTGAGGGTTGCCATACTCAAAGGTAATCTTAAAACACCGAAAGAGAGACGGTTGCATGAATACAAATTTATGCAACTGTTCGGGGCACTTAACGGTGGCCTAAACAGAGATTGAAATTTTATGAGTCATTACTGACACAAGTGAACTCTCTTCCCATGAGCGCTAAAGGCCATGTTTGTACATACTGTGCTATATGTATGCACACAGAGCTGTCTCTTACACATACTAATACTCCTTGTTTTTCCATCCCTATACACCAATAGGGACCACATAGTATCTGTAGAGGGAGAAAGGGGGTGGCCCGGTATTAAAGGGGGTGCACCCCATTTGGCCACCCCTGACCGCACCAGGGAGACAAGGGGTTAACTGGACTGAGGTCCAGAAATGTGATTTAACCCTTGTTATGACCTGTAAATGTATTTTCCCCTGTTCCCCTGTTCCATTGTAATGTCTGTGTTAATCAGTGTCTGCATCACACACACACTAGAATCCATCCGGGAGCACAAGGGTTAATAGTTCTTTAATGATTATAGCTTTTTGTGTAGTTTTCCCGCCTTTTCAGGCACCATTTTGCAGGCCCCATTGGCCGCCATTAGGGCTCAATGCATTCCAATGGCGAAGTGTGCTGTTTTAGTCCTGTTTCCTGTAAAGACCAGCAGGTGGCGTCCGAGAGGGAGAGCGGCGGTTTCCCATTGAAAGTCAATGGGCCCATTGACTTCAATGGAGATTCCTCGAGGTACCCTTTCGAAGAACAAGTTGGCAGCCATCCAGACCGCAAACCGCAAAGCGGATACAATGTCCTTTAAAAGAGCTAAAATCACTTGAGTCAAGTTCAACGTCAATTAGCGTGGGAATAAACAGTTCTAGAGCACCTAGGAATAAAATTCTTTTTGCCCCTAGTTCCTGGGCTTCCCCCCACTCGACCACAACCGGGTCCCTGAATCCTGGACCCCCGATAAGGGTCGAACCGAGAAGAGCGGGTCGCGCCATAGGCTTCAATGGCGGCGGCAGAAACAGCTCCGAAAAATGACTAAGTGTGAAATGCTGTAATTTAGGGATCCATATCTCCGATTCCGGAGGGACCAGAGGATCAAGGTTTGGGGTATCTGTAGTCACTACTCCGGCATCACTGCAGAACCATCCTTGACCCTCTTGGACGAACCCGACGGAGTTTGGACCCCCTTGAAAGTTTGGGACTTTTTCCCATTGATTCTAATGGGGGAAAAGCTGCATGGTGAAAAAATGACTGTGTAAAATGTTGAAATGTGTAAGTCCATATCTCCGGTTCTGGAATGCCCAGAGGGATGGGATTTGGGTGACATGTAGCCAAGGTTCCGGCTTTAATGCATGCCCATTTCCAGCCCCCTCAGACCAACCAGACGGAGTATGGACGACTGTAAAGATTTGTGGATTTTCTCATAGACTTCAATGGCGGCGGTTCCCCATTGAAAGTCTATGGTAGGAAACTCCATTGACTACAACGGCGGAGTTGCTCCATTGAAACCCATGGCGGCGGAGCCCGTTGTTTTCAATGGGGATTTAGTGAAAAGCTGAGATATCTTTTAGCGGAGATTTTTGTATTAAAATGAAAAATGATTTAATGTGCATTTGTGTAACTCCGGCTCCATAGGTCGTAGCAAGTCGCTTTTTGGATCATATGGTGTCCCAGTTCTGGCAATGAGAACTGGGAAGTTTGGACCTGCTAGACCCAACGGAACCGGATATTTTAATACGTTTATGTTTTATGCTTAATACTGTATTCTAAGGTATGGACAAAGACTTAGAGGAAATTCCTTTGTCCACCAAGATAGCAGATGGCCCCAAGAGGCGCCCTAATGTCTAGGATTTGAGTGCTGTTCAAAGGGTCTTGTCACCCTCCCTGTTAACCTAAGGGCGGAGGAGGCTCAAGCCAGAGCAGTCTTTAAGTGTCCCACTTCACACCTTTCAACAAAGGTTTTCCTGCCAGAACTCCAAATGATAGACTGGCTGGCATTCCTGATGCAAATGTGGGGCTTCAGAAATGAGACCCCAGAGTTCTACTGCGCATGTGCCAACTAGCAGGGGGGCGTGGGTCAGAATGCTTTCCCACGTTAGTGAGTGGCTGGAGGTAATTGAAAACTAATCCCCTGTGCTTAAGGTTAAGAATAGAGGGACAAAAGATATATAAACTGCTGTTCCCTATATTCCCTTGTTGTTCATGTTTTGCAAGTTCTTCATGCAAATGATCTTCATGTCTGCATGTCATCAGGCCTGTGTCTTTATGCAAGGTCTTGGGATGATGCAGGTATTGCTGTATAACTTTGCCTGTCTTGCTGTGATGTCAACTGAAATATATGGGAGAAGTGGCCCAGTCTGTATCCTGATGGCCTTCTGTCCTAATCTTTAAGTAAGTGTCTATATTTTGCCTGTTATTTGTATAATCTGTTGTGTTCACCTTTATCAAGGAATAAATTATATTTTATCATATATAAGTCTCGTCCCAGTTCAAACCCCGGTATATATATATATTTATATATAGTTTTGGTGTAAATTACAGCCTGTCACAAGCTACCGTGACAGTATCCACACACACTTTTAGTTATGCTACTATCTCTCACATTTCCACACCTACCCACACCATTTATATTAACTCCCAATCCACACACCCCTTTTGTAAAGCACTGTATACACTGTGGGCTCTCCATTCATTTATATTTACACAGATACACACACACACACTCTTAAATCACTTACTTTCAGGAACCATTTAATACCTCTAGCCATAAATCTCATCCACACCGGGGGAAGGACAAGCACAGATAACATTCCAAGAGACACTGTTTTGAAGTATACCCTTTGCTTGCTTCATTCATTGTGACATCGCCGGAAGAAGAGATCAGTGTATCTCGAAAGCTCGCACAAATAAAAGCATTTCGTTAGCCACAGAACGGTATCATCTATTTATTTTTTGATTATTGAAGCTCGGTTAACACAGTACTGATACCTCTACATGAATATATATATATATATATATATATATATATATATATATATATATATATTAAAACATTTAATAAGTTATGCTTTGGGCTCTGAATGAACTGATTGCATGCTCTGGGGCGAGTAATTACAATTCGGACACCTTTAGCCACAACTGATTTTGGTGTGAGAAAGTGCATAGTTTATTCTATAATAAACAGGGACCTGAGACCCTGGCAAATATTTCTTTCACCTCTTATTTGCATACCACAGGTGGTGAAAGTGGATAGATATGATTCGCAACGTAACTACTTCTCACTTGTGTGCTGTTCGTGACAGTGGTATATTGGGGCGAATTGAAGGGAGATAGAACTCATTTGAGGGACCTTTGCGAAGGTGAAGAGTGGGGCAGTTTGTGAGCTGTATATTAATCCTTGATCTTGTGCAGGAGATATTGTCCATTTGATGGACTTTTGTGGAGGTGAAAAGTGGGAGCACTTGTGAGTGTCAGTAGTAACCCTTGTCCCGTATGCAGGTCGCATGAAAGCTGGGTGTTGAAGAGGCAGAGGCCCCAGCATGGGGTCGTAGGCTCCTTAAGGGCTGCAACGTCCTGATTGGCGTGAGCTGAGGGGTCGGATAACCCCCCTTCCCCCACGGAGTGGGAAGGCTGCTTGTCCCCTCCCATATAGGGGGGGGGTGAGAGTGTATAAAGAGAGGGTCCCTGGCGGGAAGTGTCAGAGCTAACGGAATTCCCACCCACCCATCCCCAATGTTTTGCTATTGTATTAAACTGTTGGACTGTTATATTAAAATGATTTTGTATCACCCAGGAGCAGTTTGTCTCCTCGTCACAGCGGAGCTGCCGCGCCAGCCAAGCTCAGGAGACGGAGAACGGGTGAGGACTTTAGGATCCGCCTGTCAGCTGGAGCCCCTAGAACAGCGCGGCAGGCTGGGCGCCAGCTTTAGGGCTTGGCCTAAGCTGACTCTAGGGGCAGGAGGGGGAGGGAAGCAGCCCAACATCGGCTGAATGAGGATCTCCCCTCCCATCTTACTGTGCTTTTGGGCAGGGGGAAGGAGCGGGCCAATTGCTGGCTGTCTGGGCAAGGATCTCCCCCCCATGCACATGATACGGGCGGAGGGAGGGAGCGGGCCAATTGCTGGCTGTCTGGGCAAGGTTCTCCCCCCCATTTTGCATGGAGCATGCTGGGCTGGCGGGTAAGCTGGTTGATTTTAACAGCGGGTGTTAAAATAAAGCTGTGACCTTTTCTTCCAACCTTGTGTAGTGTGACGTTATTTGGTTTAGCGTTACAAAGGAGGGGCGGCGCTTAACGCCTTTATGTACGTGACAGTAGTGTTATTTACAGTATAGGGTTATTTTCCTCTCAAGTCTTATTTTTACACCATGAAGCAACTATGCAGGGACCTGAAAGAAATAACGCCACCTTTGGGTAAAACAGGTTTAACGCTAGGTTATTTGAAGATAACACAAGGCAGTGCTAACTTCACTTGGCGTTAAGCGTATGCTAATGAGATCACTAACGACCCTTGTTTTTGCATGTATATAGCATTGAGGATGCCTTTTAAACCCCAGGGAAACTAACGGGCGTACCTGTACCTATTCAGGTAAACATCCCATTAGTAGCCCAGATTTAGCGGACTTCTGCAGATCTAGAGAGGAGGAGCGGCTCAGTGAGTAAAGACACTGACTGGCACTGAGTTTGAACATGGTTCAATTCCCCGTGTCACCACGAAAAATAAATTGTAAGCTCCACGGGGCAGGGACCCGTGCCTGCAAAATGTCTCCGTAAAGCGCTATGTACAAAGAACAAACTATTATTATTATATGAGTTGCCCATTTGCATTTCATTACGCAGAATCCTTTTCTAGCAATTTACTTACAGTTGCTGCAGGCAAGAAAAGTGTCAGACTAGGTAATCCACGAGATCCTGACCTGATGTGAATTTCTAGATTTAGTTAGGATACTCTATATAGAATAACGTATTGGATTCAATGGTCATACATATAATACCATAGCGCGAAATAAAACAGAATATATGAAAAACACACATCCCACCTTAACAAGAGGTTCTTTATATGATGATAATTCTGTATGATCCTGTGGTAATAATGCTCATGCTGTATAATAACAAAACATATTTCAGATTTTACATAGAATTAAGTGGTAAAACTTACATTACCATAATAGAGTACTCAGTAAAACAGAATATACCAAAACACATTCGGGTCAAGTGGTCCTTATCTGCTGCTAATTCCTATTCCTATGATTTAATGATGATTATGCATTCTCCTACAACATACCTCACATCTCTATAGGATTCATTTGTAGTGATTGTATATTACAGAGTCAGTGGTAATTATATTTCCAAAATACCAGATGTCCTGTAAGCAGCAACAATGACTTGCAATATATATCACAATATGTTGCAACATATCATGATGACATCCTGACTACTAGGTCACATTATATCAATACTTTGCTTATGCCCAGAAACTGCCCCTCGACACACTGCACGTAAAATATTCATGAAATCCATCCTGACCCCTTTCAGAGGACCACATAAATATTTGAGCAGAATCCTGTAAAAACAACAACATTTTGAGAGAGAGAGATGGTTCCACTGGGGAAAACACAGCTCTGAGCAGTCTTAGCCCTGCCAAAAAACTATCAAGAGTAAGGCTGTGGTGGGAGCCAACACCCAGATGGTGTTGATGGAGAAAGGTTGATGGAGCTGACACTGACACTGAACCCTAAAGTTATTTAGTGACAGGTAAAGGCTCAACCCGGCGATATCTGGAACATGCCAATGGGCAAAATTCAGCGTTTTTTAAAACTCCAGTATGCAGTAACACAATCATTTCTAGTAGAGACGGATCCCATGAAAGTCTATGGGGACAAATAATTTATTGTAAAGGAGGATCCCATGAATCTCTATGGGGACATATCTGTTGTTATGGTGTATTCCATAAAGTTGGGTGAAAATAGATCATCCTTTTGAGTTATGAGACTAATGGTTTCCCCACTTGTGCTCTTATTCTAAAGTCACCTCATACCAATTCCCCTATCCATTCTTCCTGCCAGACTCGGCAGCAACAGACTAAGGTAAGAATGGGCACAAGGCATGAATAACATGGGTATGCAATGGCGCTGCCCACAGAGATGGGTACACCCTTATCACAATGTGTTTTGCACAAAATAAATATATATTAGATCATATTATAGATATTATATTTAGTGTGTTGCTTTGCTGGCCCATCAGATGCTGAAGAGGTTAATGCCTTAAGATTTTAATGTTGCCCCTTTTGGCAACAAAAAATGGCCGAATAAAATAATGCTAGGGATTGGTGTTCACAAAATGCAAGATAATATCCAATTTAACCTTTTATAGGTAATCTATCATCTAGAGTGCGGAGCAGAACTAAAAGGGTATTGTAAGGGTAACAAAGTCTTTCTAAGGAAGAATATTACATTATTAAATTGTTGAAACGATAGGTGATCACTATACGTTCCTGCCCCCTTTATAAGAGGATGAAAGTCCCTGTTATACTGGTCCTTCTCCCTTTCGGAGTTTCACTGGTGAGGCTTTGCCAGTACTAAAAATGGCCAACAGCAAAGTCCTGGTCCACAGGGACAATACTTGTGATGTCAGCTATTGGACGCACTGGGAACACAGGTGTCACCAGGCCCGTCCATGTTGTTGTAGCTTCTTGGTATGGAAGTTGCCACATGTATTGCGGGCAAGCGTACAGAGTTGCAATAGGATGAAAGACAATTATATATGGTCGACAGAGTATATACCACTACTTTATATTTATATACAGTACCACTACTTTATATTTACACACACAGTACCACTACTTTATATTTATATACAGTACCACTACTTTATATTTACACCCACAATGCCTCTACTTATATTTACATACATAGTACCACCACCTAGGTGTATATGGTCGACAGAGTATATACGTAGTACCACTACTTTATATTTACACACACAGTGCCACACTTTATATTTACACACATAGTACCACTACTTTATATTTACACACACAGTACCAGTACTTTATATTTATATACAGAACAACTACTTTATATTTACACACATAGTACCACTACTTTATATTTACACACATAGTACCACTACTTTATATTTACACACACAGTACCAGTACTTTATATTCATATACAGAACAACTACTTTATATTTACACACATAGTACCACTACTTTATATTTACACACACAGTACCAGTACTTTATATTTATATACAGAACAACTACTTTATATTTACACACATAGTACCACTACTTTATATTTACACACACAGTACCACTACTTTATATTTACACACATAGTACCACTACTTTATATTTACACACATAGTACCACTACTTTATATTTACACACATAGTACCACTACTTTATATTTACACCCACAATGCCACTACTTATATTTACATACATAGTACCACCACATAGGTGTATATGGTCGACAGAGTATATACGTAGTACCACTACTTTATATTTACACACACAGTGCCACACTTTATATTTACACACAGTACCACTGCTTTATTTATTTATATCTACTATATATTTCTGAAAGCACTGTATGTCTGCGTCCCTAGCGGCAATCTCATTGGTCCCTTGGCCTGCCCGCCCCCGCACCTCTCATTGGCCTGAGGCAGAGTGACGGGCAAAAACACACACACACACACACACACACACACACACACACACACACACACACACACACACACACACACACACACACACACACACACACACACCCTCACACAAACACACACACACACACCCCTCTCACACACACACACACCCTCACTCTCCCCCGTCAGTTGGACCGCAGCTCACCTTCCACACACACCCCCCCCCCCTCCTCTCCCGGTGCCCCTCACTCTCTCCCCCCACCTCACCCAAATCCCCACGCTCCGCAACATCCCCAGCCGCACCATCACCCTCACCGTGCGCCGCGGCCCTCCTGCTCAGCAGCAAACTCCAGGCTCCTCCCCCCTCGCGGCGCGGCCCGGGCCTCCTGCTCTCCCCCTCACGTGCGCCGCTACCGGAGAGGGGAAGCGCAGCGTGGGACTCCCCCTCACGTGCGCCGCTACCGGAGAGGAGAAGCGCGGCGCGGGACTCCCCCTCACGTGCGCCGCTACCGGAGAGGGGAAGCGCGGCGCGGGACTCCCCCTCACGTGCGTCGGCTCCCGGACGGAGGGGAAGCGCGGCGCGAGACTCCCCATCACGTGCGCCGGCTCCCGGACGGAGGGGAAGCGCGGCGCGAGACTCCCCATCACGTGCGCCGGCTCCCGGATGGAGGGGAAGCGCGGCGCGGGTCTCCTGCCACTCTTGCCCCCCCCCAGCTTCCCAAACACACCTCCTGCCCCAGCCAGATGCCACGGGGTCAAGGTAAGTCACCCACCGTCTCCCACCCACGCACTGTCACCCAGTCACCCACCCACCCAGCCACTTTCACCCAGTCACCCACCCACCCAGTCACCCACCCACTCACTCAGTCACCCACTCAGTCACCCACCCACTCAGTCACCCACCCACCCACTCAGTCACCCACCCAGTCACTTTCACCCAGTCACCCACCCACCCACTCACTCAGTCACCCACTCAGTCACCCACCCACTCAGTCACCCACCCACCCACTCAGTCACCCACCCAGTCACTTTCACCCAGTCACCCACCCACTCACTCAGTCACCCACCCACTCAGTAACCCACCCACCCACTCACTTAGTCACCCAAAAACTCACTTAGTCACCCACCCACTCACACACTCAGTCACCCAAACACTCACTCAGTCAAGTCACCCACCCACCCAACCCACCCAGTCACCCACCCACCCAGTCACCCAGTCACCCAGTCAGTTAGTCAGTCAGTCAGTCACCCACCCACCCACCCAGTCAGTCAGTCACACACCCACCCACCCACCCAGTCAGTCAGTCACCCACCCACCCAGTCACCCACCCACCCACCCAGTCACCCACCCACCCAGTCACCCTCCCACACACCCACCCAGTCACTTTCACTCAGTCACCCACCCAGTCAGTCACCCACTCACCCACCCAGCAGTCACCCACTCACCCACCCAGCAGTCACCCACTCACCCACCCAGTCAGTCAGTCACCCACCCAGTCAGTCACCCACTCACCCACCCAGTCAGTCTCCCACTCACCCACCCAGTCAGTCTCCCAATCACCCACCCAGTCAGTCTCCCAATCACCCACCCAGTCAGTCTCCCACTCACCCACCCAGTCAGTCTCCCACTCTCCCACCCAGTCAGTCTCCCACTCACCCACCCAGTCAGTCTCCCACTCACCCACCCAGTCAGTCTCCCACCCAGTCAGTCTCCCACTCACCCACCCAGTCAGTCTCCCACTCACCCACCCAGTCAGTCTCCTACCCAGTCAGTCTCCCACCCAGTCAGTCTCCCACCCAGTCAGTCTCCCACCCAGTCAGTCTCCCACCCAGTCAGTCTCCCACCCAGTCAGTCTCCCACCCAGTCAGTCTCCCACCCAGTCAGTCTCCCACCCAGTCAGTCTCCCACCCAGTCAGTCTCCCACCCAGTCTCCCACTCAGTCTCCCACTCACCCACCCATTCAGTTTCCCACTCACCCACCCATTCAGTTTCCCACTCACCCACCCATTCAGTTTCCCACTCACCCACCCATTCAGTTTCCCACTCACCCACCCATTCAGTTTCCCACTCACCCACCCATTCAGTTTCCCACTCACCCACCCATTCAGTTTCCCACTCATCCACCCATTCACTTTCCCACTCATCCACCCATTCAGTTTCCCACTCACCCACCCATTCAGTCTCCCACTCACCCACCCATTCAGTCTCCCACTCACCCACCCATTCAGTCTCCCACTCACCCACCCATTCAGTCTCCCACTCACCCACCCATTCAGTCTCACACTCACCCACCCATTCAGTCTCACACTCACCCACCCATTCAGTCTCACACTCACCCACCCATTCAGTCTCACACTCACCCACCCAGTCTCACCCAAAACCACCCACCCAGTCACTGACCCCACCCACCCACTCACCGACCCCACCCACCCACTCACCGACCCCACCTACACACTCACTGACCCACCCAGTCACCGACCCCAGTCACTGACCCACCCAGTCACCGACCCTGAAAAAGTCACCCAGTCACCGACCCACCCACCGACCCAAAGTCACCCACCCACCCAAAGTCACCCACCCACCCAAAGTCACCCACCCACCCACCAACCCAGAGTCACCCACCCACCGACCCAAAGTCACCCACCCACCGACCCAAAGTCACCCACCCACCGACCCAAAGTCATCCACCCCACGACCCAACTCACCCACCCACCGACCCAACTCACCCACCCAATCACTGACCCAAAGTCACCCACCGACCCAAAGTCACCCACCCACCGACCCAAAGTCAAACCGACCCAAAGTCACCCACCCACCGACCCAAAGTCACCCACCCACCGACCCAAAGTCACACACCCACCGACCCAAAGTCACCCACCCACCGACCCAAAGTCACCCACCTACCGACCCAAAGTCAAACTGACCCAAAGTCACCCACCCAGTCACCGACCCAAAGTCACCCACCCACCCACTCAGTCAAGTGTCACCCACACAGTCACCCACACACTCAGTCAACTCAGTCACCCACCTAGCTGTCAAGGGGGGGGGGGGAGCCTAACCCTGTCGTGGAACCCTTTTTTATTTTGTACAACAAAATGGAACCCCTTAAATATTTTTAGCGTAGCACATGAAAAAAAAATTGGTTCAAGATCAAATACCTTTAAAATGAAAGTTAAATTTTTCCAGGGGGAAGGCAACTACAGTACATGTTTTGTCCTCTTTCATGTCCCATAAATAAATGCAGCCGCCCTGTGCACGTGCCCATCAGGGGAAAAAATGATAAGGTTTAACTCTTTCTTATATGATAATTATAGCATACGATTCTTTGTTTATTATTATGGGGTGGGGAGGTTGAGGAGGTTGGGGGGGGGGGGGGAGGTTGCCCGCAGTGGTGTTGGTGTCTCCGTCCCTCCTGGCGGCTGCAATTTTTAAATGTTTTATTTTTTCGCAAAACACTTCATTTTACCTCACGGAACGCCAGGGTTTTTTTTAAAAGTCCCCCATTGTCCCAATACATTTTTAAAAGACCTCAGGGTTCCGCGGAACCCCATTTGGGAAATGCTGCTCTACAATACACGTTACTCCTTTACTATACAACACACACACACATTTATATATACATATATATAATATATATACTATATACACACACACACACACCTTACTCCTTCCTATACACTTCCCCCTATACATTTCCCCTCACTCCTTCCTATACTCTCCCGTATACTTCCCCTATACACTTCCCATCACTCCTTCCTATACAGTTCCCCCTATACACTTCCCCTCACTCCTTCCTATACTCTCCCATACACTTCCCCTCACTCCTTCCTATACAGCTCCCCTGCTCACTCACACCTTTCTATACTGCCATACACTTTCCTTATAAGTAGATATCCCATGCGCCCTCCTCTCCTGTCACTGCTCTCCTGCTCCGGCGCGAGCTGTAACCGCCGCCCTCCCTCCTCGCGCTCCCTTCTCATGCACCTCGCTCTCCACTTTCTTCACTGGCAGCTTTTGCAACGGGTCAGCCAGCTGCACTTTCCCCGAAAGAGCAGCGTGCAGAGCCGGGGCTTCCCGCACGAGCCTCAGTGGAGCCTGTCTCTTCGTGGCTGCTCACCCTCTCCACAGCCACTATGGGGGAGAGGGGGGTGGAGGAGAGCCATGGTGGAACCCATGGGACTGCTCCGTGGAACCCCATTTGGGAAACACTGGTGTAAATATAAAGTAGTGGTGCTATGTGTATATATAGACACACAGTACCTCCATGGTAGATTTACACATACACACACAGTACCACCACTGTACATTTACACATACACACACACAGTACCACCACTGTACATTTACACATACACACACACAGTACCACCACTGTACATTTACACATACACACACAGTACCACCACTGTACACACACACACACACACACACACACACACACACACACACACACACACACACGATACAGTGGTGAGAAAGAAAGTACACCCTCTTTGAATTCTATGGTTTTTCATATCAGGACATAATAACAATCGTCTGTTCCAGAAGTCTTGTGGTTTGTTCAGATGCAACTTTGCAAACCTAAGCCGTGCTGCAATGTTCTTTTTAGAGAGAAGACCCTTCTAAACAAACCATACTTGTTCAGTCTTTTTCCAATTGTACTGACATGAACTTTAACATTTAACATGCTAACTGAGGCCTGTATAGTCTGAGATGTAACTCTTGTTTTTTTGCAATTTCTCTGAGCATTGCACAGTCGGACCTTTGGGTGAATTTGCTGAGATGTCCACTCCTGGGAAGATTGGCAACTATCTTGAATGTTTTCCACTTTTGAATAATCCTTTCTCACTGTAGAATGATGGACTTTAAATTGTTTGGAAATTGCCTTACATATAACCTTTCCCAGATTGATGGGCAGCAACAATTGCTTCTCTAAGATCATTGCTGATGTCTTTCCTCCTTGGCATTGTCTTAACACACACCTGAATGCTCCAGACCAGCAAACTGCTAAAACTTCGGCTTTTATAGAGGTGGTCACACTTGCTGATGATCAATTAATCAAGGGCATTTGATTAACAGCACCTGTCTGCTACTTAGCATCTTAATTCCTATGGAAGCAGTAAGGGTGTACTTTGTTTTTCACACATGGCTTCTCCATTTTGGCTTTATTTTTGTTAAATAAATCATGACACGGTGTAATATGTCATGTGTTGTTGTTCATATGAGGTTGCATTTACCTAATTTTAAGACCTGCTAAGGTACAAATGATTGTTATTATGTCCTGATTCAGGTACATAAAACCATAGATTCAAAGAGGGTGTATACTTTCTTTTTCACACAACTGTATGTACTGGCTGCTACAGTCGGCCTAATTGCTGCCTGATGCAATGCTTCACTGACCCACTCTGGTAGTGAAGGGGTTAATGACTCCCAAAGACTTCCCTCTATACCTCCTGTGTAATTCTCCATACAGAGAGTACATCTCGCGGCCTCATTAGTAGCACAGCCCGGGTCAGACATGACAGTGCCCCCGGATCACAAGACCACGTCTCCGTTAGCCATGTGTAATATTGTCAACATAAATCATTAGCGGCTGAGAGCGGGGAGAGCTTTAGAAGCTGATTAACCTTGTCATTTAACCGGGCACCTGTCCCCCCATCTGAAAGCGTCGCCTCAAAGCCTGTCACTCATCGGGCTCATGAATAAATAATCCCTTATTCCCTACAATAGATTTCGGCTGCCAAAAAGGGGGGAGGGAATTTCATTAGCTGAAAACCCAGAGGAAGAGGAGGACGAGGCACAGTGACAGGGATTAGCGTGAAGAATGAGCTCAGTGTCTTCCCGTCTAATCCTCCTTCAAGTGAACAGTCGCGTGCAAACGAAGAGGTCAAGCTGTTGTTAAAAATGTTTAGCGTGTATACAGTATATGTGTACGTAACCACACATATGTACAAGTAGTGTATGTAAGCGACACATTTATATCTACAGTATGTATATATATATATATATATATATATATATATATATATATATATATATATATATACACACGTGTGTGACATGTAAATGAGCACACAGGGCCACTTTTTGCTTCAAGTTCATATTGACATGAACCCCTACAAGCTTATGCTTGCTGCATTACACAGCTTTGAGCACAGCCTGGGTTAAGATGCATAGCCAGTTTACCTACCCACAGAAACCTGTTTTGACCTTTTGGGTCTCATCAGTGTGAGGCTTTGCAATTTGAAGCTGGTCTAGATAAGATATACATCTTAGATAAGTTATGGTGGGTAAACAAAAAAAAATATATATATATATATCTCTTTCTCTCTATCTCTCTATCCTTCCTTGCCCAGCTCTAAAAGAGTTTACATCCGTGTTGACTATATACATGACTGTACTCAGTCTCTCATACCTTGTCAGGGTGCTGGCTGGGTCCATGCAGGCTGGATGTAGATATGTAACACCAGGAAATGTTGTAGCACAGACAAGAGCTTTATTGACAGCCGATAATGCACTTCACATAGAAAAGATTCTTCCGGTACAGACACAAACTGGTGACATTACAGGGTTTGTACATTAATGTTCTTCCCTAGATAACTCTCACTCTTCTTACTCAAGGGACGTACAGTACTTAGGCTTGTTCCTTCTTGTTAACTATATTGGCCATCTGCTGTATAGTGTCCGTTATACTCCATTTCAACTGGGCCTCTTCTGGGATTAGTCCTGCTCACTTTCTTATTGGGATCAGTATCCCGGAGCTGAACTTGTAAGTTGCGGACCTCCCGCAGGCCCCGAGGCTACTGAGTGCAGAGCCCCATTGGTACATATGCTTCCTCTTGGAGAGCTTTCTAGATACATTACTGCAGGCGCACATTGGATAGGGTACTTTCCCTACCTACAAAACAACAAAGAGAGCAACACTGAAACCTATTTACACGCCTTCACTGTGAGGTCCTCCATCTGCAACTACAAGGAATCTGACCACTAGAACCTTCTATCAGACTTTTTATACCCTGATGGTGATGTCACTGGTCACCAGGGCCGCCAACAAAAATCTTGGGGCCCAGGACAAATTATAGGAGCAGTTCCCCCTCTCCCCCTGTTAACCATCCAGCACGCTGGGGAGACACTGGAGAGGCCTGGGTGTGGGGGGAGATGAAAGGGGTATGGGCCTGGATGGAGGGTGGGAAAAGAACAAGGTATTGGGGGAGGGGAGAATGGGATATTGGGGAGGGGGAGAAGGAGCTATGGGGGGAAGGTGCAGGAGCTATGGGAAGGAGAAGATGCTATGGGTGAGAAGGAGCTATGGTTAGGGAGAAGGAGCTTGGGGGGAGAAGCATCGGGGGGGGGGGACAAGGAGCTACAGGGGGGATAAACTGATGTTGGTGGGGATGGACAAAGAGCTATTGGAGAGGGAGAATGAGCTATGGGGGGGAGAAGGAGCTATGGGGGGCAGGGATAAGGAGTTAAGTGGGAGGGAGAAGGTGCTAAGGGGGAGGGAGAAATTATGAGGGGGAGGGAGAAATAGCTATATTGGGAGCTAAGGGAGAAGGAACTATGGGGGGAGGAAGAATTCACTATGGGGGGGAAGAGCTGTTTGGGGTGGAGGGAGAAGGAGCTATGGGGGACGGAGAAGGAGCTATGGGGGAGGGAGAAGGAGATATGTGGGGGGTGGAGAAAGAGCTATGTTGGGGAGGGAGAAGAAACTATGGGTTGAGGGAGGAGCAAAGGGGAAGAGCATGGGGAAGGAGCTATTGAGGGGAGGGAGAATGAGCTATGGGGAGGAACAATGAGGTCATGGATGAATAGTATGGGCCTGTGGGTAGAAGGTATGGGCCTGGGTGGAAGTGGTAGGAGGGTAAGTATGGGCCTGGATGAGGTGGGGGAGTGGGTATGAGGGGAGGGAGTAGGTATCGGTCAGGGGTGAGTAGGTATGGGTTGGGGGGGGGTTGGGTGAATAGGTATAGGCTGGGGGGAGGGTTTGGGTGAATAGGTATGGGCTGAGGGGGGGGGGTTGAGTGAGTAGGTATGGGCCTGGAGGGGGGGGAGGTATGTGCCTGGAGGGGAGTAAGGTAGATATGGGCCTGGAGGGGGGTAAAGTAGGTATGGATTTGGGGGAGGGGAGAGTAGATATGGGCCTATGGGGGGAGTAGGTATGGGCATGGGTGGGGGTAGAGTAGGTATGGACTTAGTGAGGGGGGAGTAGGTATGGACCTGGGGTTGTAGGTATGAGCTGGAGGGGAGTGGGGTAGGTATGGGCCTGGGGGAGAGGGGAGTAGGTATGTACCTTGAATGGGTGGGGTAGGTATTTTTGTGGATGGGGTAGAGTATGTAAGGGCTTTGGGGTGAATGGTAATGACTTTAGGGGGAGAGGCGTAGAGAAGGAAGGGGAAGGCATGGGCCTGGTTGGGGGGGGGGGGCGGTGGAGATGATTAGGTAAGGCCCTTGGAGGGGGTATAAAGTAGGTAAGAGCCCTGGAGGGGGGGAATAGGTATGTGCCTTTGGGGGGAGAGTGGGTCTGGGGGGTGGGGGTGAGAGTGATTATGGCCCTGGGGAGGGAGAGTAAATATGGTACTGGGGGGGTGGGGGAGGGGGCAGAGGAGGGCCTGGGACCACATGGGCCAACCTGCAGCCCAATGAGGGGCCCTGCAGAAGGGCCAGCTGGATGGAGAGGTGCATGTGCTGCAGGGAGAGGCCGATACTGGAGGGAGAGGCAGGCATGTGCATGTGGTGCTGCAAGGAGAGGTGGATCCAACCGTTTGATGGAGGGAGAAATGGGCCCATCCAGTTGCTGGAAGGAGAGGTGGGCTGGCCAAGTTGCTAGCAATACCAGAAGTTAGGTCCAACTTCATGTGCAGGCCAGCAGGGCCTCCCAGACCAGCCGGTCCTGGGATATTTATCCAGGATGAACCCCCTGTCGGCGGCCCTGCTGGTCATGCATAAAGTGGGAGTGGCTTTTTTCCTACCAAGCCAGTCTGCACCATGTGATAGGAGAGGGGCGTTATCCTGCGTGAGCCCACACAGTTAACCCTTTAAGGCCGTTAACCTCTTAACTGAAATACTAATTCATATATATATATATATATATATTAATTTACAATATATTGGATTTAAATGTGTGTGTGTGTATATACAAGTACGTTTCAGTCGGATACACTGCACTTAGCTGCCTAAACAACCACTATAAAATTAGCAGGAGCAGAGAGTCTAAAGGCCACATCAAGTCCCCTTGAGGTTCGGCAGCTGATGTACATACTGTATACTGTATATAACTTCCTGATAGCAGCAGAGATTTTCTAGGTTAAATAACCTGCTGCTACTGCAGCTGAAATACTTTCCTGAGTTAGGAGTGTGAGAAGTGAGTTCCTTCTTCAGATAAGACAGATACGATGACCCTACCTAACAGAGGCATGATATTGAGTTGTTAGAGCTGTGGTCCAAGAGAGTTTGCCAGGGATTGGACTAAGCAAATACTTCAATGAGAGCAGGGTTAATATTTCTTAACGCTGACCCCAGCTCCGTCCACAGAACCAATGAGCTTGTTATGTCAGTACTATGCCGCCTCGAGCAGCAATCCCACCTGGGAATTGTTATTATTGATTTTTTTGCATAATTGGGACCTGGAGTGTGGAGCCTGGTTACTTTCAGCACCGAGGACACTGATATAATTACTGGCGTACTCACAGGTGCTACACTTCCTCCTGGGGAAACAATATGGCTGCTGACAAATGTTGCAGGATCTGCTGGCCAATAGGAAGCCACAACGCCATTGGTTGCAGGTTCTTATTGATCGTCGACAATGGCAGCCATGTTAGAATCTCCATGAGGAACACGGGCACCGAAAAGGATAATTATCAGAAGGAATCAAGGCGTCCCCAGCACTAAGAATAGGGAGCTGATGTTTGTATATCACTGAGACTCCTTTAAGGTCTATGAGACCGTGATGCTAAATATCAGTGAGAGTCGCAGACATCATGGATGAGAGATGACATATTTGATATCAGCGTTGAATGTCTCTTCTCTGACCCAGCCTTGCCTATCTGATCTGCTGGTGTCAACACCATATTTTGTAGCTGATAAATATTAGGCAAACCCTATCAGGGGCGTCTCACTGGACCTAACAATAGGAAACATTTAATTATCGCCCTGCCGTTTTCCGCATTATGTGTTTGACAGCTAATAGCAGGGCCTCGGCATATAATTAAAAGGGGAGAGCTGCCGTTATTGAGGAGCAGTGCTGCTACGTGGCTGAGCTGGTGTGCCGGTCGGAGGGAGGGACGGGGGATTTTGACTGTTGGCGCTGGGCAACGGGCCAATATGTGACTGCTCTTGTTTTAATGATGTGTGTTGAATCTCTGGGGCAGAGGCAAATTGCAGCTTTCTGCTCTTCTGACAAGTAGCCAGAACCTCCCGCTGGTTTTGTAATTCTGTTGGTGGAGTCACAGTGACGCACTTAACCCTTCCTGCTGCTGGAGTGGACGGTAAAGCAGTGCCGGGCGGGGGTGTCTCTGGCAGCTATGGGGTTAACAATACACTGCGAAGTTGGTGATAAGCACTTCAAACACCTCAGGATTTATTCCCTTAACTACGAAGGGTTAATGGAACAGGGCGTGACTGTCACTGCCTTTAAGTGAGTGAACTCGGTTTCATCTCCAGTGTCACCTCCTTGTGACCTTGGGAGTGTCCCTTTATTTGACTGTGCTTCATGTACTAAAAATTAGATTGTTACAGTAGGTGTGCAGGACAGGACTGGCACAGGAAATCTCCAATGTGTGAAAATAGTCAGACTTCAGTTTCTCTGTGTAGGTGGGATGTATAGAGGCACATAATGTACTGTATCTACCTATGCACGTATGCACGTATGTATGTATGTATGTATGTATGTATGTATGCACGTACTGTATGTATGTATGTATGCACGTATGTATGTATGTATGTATGTATGTATGTATGTATGCACGTATGCACGTATGTATGTATGTATGTATGTATGTATGTATGTATGTATGTATGCACGTATGCACGTATGCACGTATGCACGTATGCATGTATGTATGTATGTATGTATGTATGTATGCCCACTGCAGTCTGTGGGGGCAATAATATGTCTCACTGAAACACCCGGACGGAAAGGAGAAGGTCTGAGGTATGAGGCTGACGTTAAATATGTAAACACTATTAAAACAAGCGTGCAAATAATGGTACTCCAGATTGAATGTGTGTGTGTGTATGTATGTATGTATGTGTGTATATATATATATATATATATATATATAAAACAAGGAACAAAGAGTAGCGCTATATAAGTGTGGTAAGTGAGTTCTAATGTGATTGTGAATCGGACTAAATTATTAAATAATCAAATAGTGCTTGTATAATAATACTAAACAGATAATTAAAGCAATAAGAGAATTAAATAATTAAACCATATAACGTGATATCAGAGAACAAACCAGTCCAAATGATGGAAATAGATGAGAAAAAAAGTCCAGATACAAAGATTAATTGTCAGTCACAATGTGGAGTAGGCTGCTCCTTGGTTGATCTAGCCAGATCAGGAGAATCTATAAAACAAAGACAAAAAGAAGCGCCAGCTCCTTGGCATAATATTGTTTGTAAAATTGACAATTTATTAAAAAAAACAGAAAGCGGCCGCCAGGAATTGCACTCACCTCAAATAGTAAAAAAGCATTCAAGGGAGACAATCTGTAAACCAGCTGAGACTGCAGGAGGATAGAAAGCCAGATATTGCTGTAGATAATCACAAGCAGTAAATAGGGATACTTATCCGTGGCTGGATGGAAGATAGTAGTCAGAGTGTGAGCAGGAGGGGTGGTGGTGTTAGGCAGGTAGCTGATACACCGTCTGATGTAGTAGGAAGATATCCAGATGTCGGCTACTTCACTCCATGTGCAAACTGTCAAACCTCGAAACAACCTACAACTTGCGTGATGACGTCAGTGAGTCACTACGTCACGACGTCCTGACGCGTTTCGTCACGTGAGTGACTTTTTCAAAGGATACTTTTTCCATCCTTTGAAAAAGTCACTCACGTGACGAAACGTGTCAGGTCGTAGTGACGCACTGTCGTCATCACACAAGTTGTAGGCTGTTTCGAGGTCTGCCAGTTTCTCACTACACATGAGGAAAAGCAGAGGATACTTCCGGGCAAAACGGAGCTTTATTAACGGAGTTGGGTGTTCTAAGGTCTGAATGTTGGGACAATGGTTTCACGTCAGGCACATGGAGTGAAGTAGCTGACATCTGGATATCTTCCTACTACATCGGACGGTGTATCAGCTACCTGCCTAACACCACCACCCCTCCTGCTCACACTCTGACTACTATCTTCCATCCAGCCACGGATAAGTATCCCTATTTACTGCTTGTGTATATCTACATCAATTACCTGGCTTTCTATCCTCCTGCAGTCTCAGCTGGTTTACAGATTGTCTCCCTTGAATGCTTTTTTACTATTTGAAGTGAGTGCAATTCCTGGTGGCCACTTTCTGTTTTTTTAATAAATTGTCAATTTTACAAACAATATTATGCCAAGGAGCTGGCGCTTCTTATTGTCTTTGTGATATATATCTACTAGATATTTCTGAAAGCACTGTATGTCTGCGTCCCTAGCGGCAATCTCATTGGTCCCTTGGCCCGCCCGCCCCCGCACACCTCTCATTGGCCTGAGGCGGAGTGATGGGCCAAAGGACACATCACACACACACACACACACACACACACACACACACACACACACACACACACACACACACACACACACACACACACACACACACACACACACACACACACACACACACACACACACACACCTCTCTCTCTGTCCTCTCCCCCACCCTCATCACACTCACCTCCCTCTCCACTCACCTCCCTCCACCTCCCGCTCCACTCACCTCCCTCTCCACTCACCTCCCTCTCCACTTACCTCCCTCTCCACTCACCTCCCTCTCCACTCACCTCCCTCCCCGGTGCGGGGACAGGCAGTGGGCAGGGCAGCCTGCCGCTGCCTCCACTCACCTCCCGCTCCCTCCACTCACCTCCCGCTCCACTCACCTCCCCGGCGCGGGGACAGGCATTGGCCAGGGCAGCCTACCGCTGCCACGCGGCACCTAAGATGGCGGCGGACTGAAGGACCCCTTCCTCCCTCGCGGACTAACTAACATGGCGGCGGCCAGAAGGAGAGGTGAGTGTGTGTGTGTCACAGCGTGACAGTGTGTGTGTGTGTGGGACACTGTGTGTGTCTGTGTGCGTGCGTGTGTGTGTTACACTGTGTCTCAGACACTGTAGAGTGGGGACCGGAGCTACACATGGGGGGGGCGGGGAGGTCACGAGCGGAGAAAGATACAGGGGGAGTGGAGAGGAGGGACCCGTCAATTTAAAGCAAACCAACCCCCCTCCTGTCCACTGCCCCCCCCCCTCCTGTCCACTCTCACCCCCCCTCCTGTCCACTCCCCCCCCTCCTGTCCACTGTCACTCCCCCCTCCTGTCCACTGTCACCCTCCCTCCTGTCCACTGTCACCCCCCTCCTGTCCACTCTCCCCCCCTCCTGTCCACTCTCCCCCCCCTGTCCACTCTCCCCCCCTCCTGTCCACTCTCCCCCCTCCCATCCCTTCCTGTCCACTGTCCTTTCCACTGTCCCCCCCCCTGTCCACTCTCCCCCTCCTCCTGTCCACTCTCCCCCCCCTCCTGTCCACTCTCCCCCCCCTCCCATCCCATCCCCTCCTGTCCACTGTCCTTTCCACTGTCCCCCCTCCCCCCCCACCCGGCCACTGCCCCCCCTCCCCCCGGCCACTGTCCCCCCCTCCCCCCGGCCACTATCCCCCCCTCCTGTCCACTGTCCCCCCTCCTGTCCACTGTCCCCCCCCTCCTGTCCACTGTCCCCCCCCCTCCACTCCTTTTCCCCCGTCCCCCTCCCCTCCTTTTCCTGCCCTCTCCCCCCCCCCCTTTTCCTAGCGCTAAATGTAACTCACGGGCAACGCCGGGTCTCTCAGCTAGTATATATATATATATATATATATATATATATATATATATATATATATATACATACATACACACACCCACACCCACAGTGTACTCAGTGCTTTAGAAAAAGAATACAGTACAGGGAATAATAATACAATAAGTACAACAAAGTCAGACAATAGGAAAGGAAATCCCTGTCCGAGGAGCTTACAATCTAATTAGTATGTCGGGAGATTTACAGAGACAGCAGGTGAGGGAATAAGTGCAGTAGATGGGCAGTGCTTGGCCACAATGGTTGGTAGGAGCGACTGTTGGTGTGGGATAGCAGCCATGATGCCAGGCTATTGGGATGCTTCATGTAAGAGGTGAGTTTTCAGATTTGACTTAAAAGGTGGGACTGAGGAGAGATAATTTACCAAAAACATTTGTATTTATTTGTATATACTTATACAATTACACTCCATAGGAGGAATATTCCTTCTGATATATATATATATATCTTTGACAAAGCGCTTCGGCGTGAAACGCGTTAGAGGATCCGCCAGAGCTCCACGAATATGCTCCAATAAAGTTCTTTAGTCACATTTCCCAGCCTCTGCATCATTTCATTGGTAGTGCACCGATCCTTTCTCCTGCGGGAGGAGTACTGCAACTTCACGTGACGTCTTCGGGAGCACGCCGGGTCGCTGAACCAGCTGAGCCGCGCGATAAGCGCTGGATGCAGACCACCCACTGAGACTGAGGAGTCGTCGTCAGATTGTGGTGGACGGAGGAACTGAGTTATTGCAGAGACGGACGTATTCTCTTATCAACCGTGAGTCTCCCTTCACATTTCTAGAGCTGATGTATAAGCCAGTGAGATAGGAGCATGCTCATGCTCACGGTTGTTTATGCTTTTAATCGAGGTCAGCCTGTCTTACTCTATCATCCTCACATATACTACTTACAGCATTGTTCAGCGACCCCATTACCTCTGAGCGCCGGATTGGCGAACTTTATACAAGTTTACCTT
Organism: Ascaphus truei; assembly: GCF_040206685.1. Taxonomy (NCBI): domain Eukaryota; kingdom Metazoa; phylum Chordata; class Amphibia; order Anura; family Ascaphidae; genus Ascaphus; species Ascaphus truei. The sequence continues at coordinate 67,702,000 of NC_134488.1, read as the reverse complement.
ACCATCACATATATATATAGATATAGATAGATAGATATGTGTGCTTGTGTATTTATTAATTCAGCAGTTCACCCTCTAGACCCGTTGGTTCCCAAGAAACTTACCAGAAAAGGTACTTCCTTGTATTTAAATCCCTCGCATCACAAGGGCCAATAGGTGAGCTAAACCTCTGTTTTGTTTCCCCTGTAGGGGACAGTACCTGTGGCACCTTCCCCTGTAAGTATCTGAAGAACTAGCAGGTGAACATTGCTTAAAAAAAATGTAAGTAGTGTGAACTGCCCCTTTAAAAATAAAACATATACTGCATGTGATTAACCCACATCAAACACAGTGACATTACTGCTACGTATGCCACATTTTCTCCGAAGTATATTATCACATTATAACGTGAACCTTGCAAAAGATGAATTCACAGGTTGGAGCATGCCGGTGTCACTGGCATTACCGGTTAATTTAGAAACCAGGGGCACCACTAGATGTTAATTCACATACTTACACTGCAGTTTTTTTTTTGGTAAAGAGAAAGCGGCATGTTCTAGGGCGGTCTGGGGCACTTTACTGCGGCCATTGGTGCAACTCACCTCGCCGCCGGGACCTGTCGTTGCTGGCTGCTTTACTGCTAAAGTAAGTTGCTACCCTTAAGCCTAATCCTAAAACCCCCTAATGTTAACAACTAATACTAATGCTACCCCCTATCCTAAAAACCTTAACCCCTTAACCTAAAACCCCTAAATGTAACCCCCTACCCTAACCGCTAAAACCCATAAAGTTAAACCCCTACCCTTACTGCGAAAACCCTGAAGTTAACACCCACACACTAAAAACGTACCTCATTCTAGAAACATCCGGCGGCGGAAGATCGGCTGCGGTGGATTGTCCATCTGTGGCCGAACATCGGCAGTCATTTGGTCGCGGTGAAACGGCTGTGACCAAATGTCCCATTCCGTGTTCTAGGACTATACATAAATATTGTTCCAGGTCCAATGAGATGTTTCCCAAATCCTTAGCAGGCTTAGAACTTCATGTTATCAGACACAGCAACACTACTTGTTGATCTCTGGGTTAATTAACCAGTCAGATATATGCAGCCTGTTTAAGTTACTTTGTTCCTTGCTTTGGAAGGTAAAACCTCCCGCTCCTTATAGAAGGGCAAAGTTCACTGGAGACTCTCTTCACCTCATTGTGGCTCTGAAATGGAGCCTCACTGTTCAGTTCATACGAAATCTGTCAATGGGCATTATTACACTGAAATGATTTTCTGCTGTCATCGACCTGGGCTACATTCAGAAAGCTGACCCAGAGGTCTGAGCAATGAATAGCCCTGTCGGTCTGCAGATGGCTTCCAGTCTTGGACAACTTAATTAAGAAGGCGATACAAGTCAGATAGATAGATGTGACAGATAGATAGATATAATATGATAGATGCCATAGATACAGTAGATAGACTGATAGATTGACACAGTATAATATGATAGATACAATACATAGAAAGATTCCAGTATACTATGCTTTATACAACAGATAGATACAGAATAATATGATAGACTTAATAGACAGATAGATACACTAGACAATGTCCCAGGGGGTAATCAACTCTGTCACATTTATGATGTATCTTACTGTATCAATGTTTCATCGTCTAAGGGGTGGCTGATGCATGTTGGACTGAGGAGTATAACCTAGTTATCTTCAACTAGTTCTCCAAAGAGGCCAGATCACGTGGGCCACACGCTTATTATAATGTCATTTTAAGTACATTTAAAAACATGATAATTATCATTCATAATTTTGCAAGCATGTATACCATATGTAGCAAATATATTTATATTACTCTTAATTACAAGTGAGTTTTAGTGTGAAAAATGACCTACAAGTTGCTTTGCAGCTGAGAGTCCAAAGGCCTTTGAGGGCTGCATTTGGCCAGTAGACTGCATGACCTAGATTATTGGTGGGCAACAGGCAGACCAGGGGCCGCATGCGGCCCTCAGGGCTTCACCTGTGGTCCCCAAACTCTGGCCACCCCAGCAGTGACTCTTGAAGTTTATCATACTGCCTACCACTGACATAGATACTCCTAAACTCAGTAGAACAAAGAAGAAATTACCACAGAACTCAGAAGTTAGATTACATTATTTAAGTGTCGACATTAACATGGAATCAAAGCAAAAAAGAATGTTTCAGGCCACAACAGTCCTTTCTCAAGCTTTCATTCGCGCACTGTTTGCTTGTTCCTTTTGAATTAAAAGGCTACTGATTTTTCACCATGAATATGTCTCCAGCATGTATTACCTGATGTCAAGACCGCGATCCTGTAGTGTCTAGAGTGCTGGTCCATCTACTGTTTCTTCTATTTGTTCATGAGGTGTGTCTAGGGCCACCTACAGAGAGGGACAGCTGGGACTCTTGTCCTGGGCAATATGAGTAAATCGGCCCAGGCCCAATTCTGGAAAACTTTGCAAAGGAGGCCTCCTGGAAGGTGTTGTAGAAGGTTCTTGCTGGAGGTTGTCTTTGTAGGTGCCTGTCTGAGGCAGCATCTTGTAGGCCAGTGGAAGGGAGGCTCCCCTGACAGGCACCTCCATGGGACCCTCAAGCAGGCGGCTCTGCAGCCTCCATCAATCCTCCAGAGAAGCAGGTAGGCAGTGGGTACACACTTCTCCTTTCCTTCCTTGTCTCCCCCTCTCTTTCTTCCCCCTCACCCTCTCTGTCTCCCCATCCTCTCTCTCTGTACACTCTCTCTCCTCCCTCCTTTTTCTCCACCCTTACCTCCTCTCTCCCATGTCCCCCTTCTCTCTCATCTCTCCCTCTCCCCTCTTCACCCACCTTCCCCTCCCCTCCCCACTCCTTTCCCCTTCTCTCTCTCCCTCTCCTCTCTCCTCCCTTTGTCTCCTCCTCCCTGTCTATGTCCCCATCTCTCTTTCCCCCCTCTCTCTCTCCTCTTTCTCCCCCTCTTTCACCCCTATTTTCCTCTCCTCTCTCCTGCCTCTCTCCCCTCCCACTCCTCTCTCCCCTCTCACCTCCCCCTTCCATCCCTTCTCCTTTCTCCCCTCCCTCTCTTTTCACCCCCCTTCCGCCTCCCCTCTCCCAGGTCCATAACTACCCCTCTCCATTCCCTTCTCTCATTCCTTCCTTCCCCCCACATCTCGTTTGCTGGGGGGAGGGATTAATGGGGGAGCCCAAAGTGGCCTTGCCCCCAAGATTTTTGTTGGCAGCCCTGGGTGTGGCCACACTTTTTAGGGATACAAACACCTTTTTAACTATACTGTATACAAGTCAGATAGCACTTCTACACTGGAAAATGTATGTACTGTATGTACGGGGAAAAGGGCCACCCCAAGAGGACCAAATAGTTATATACAGATAACCCCAGCACCTTGTTACCTTTTTTACAAAATATTTATTGCTCTATTATAATATCTGAGATAGTATCCATTTATTGACTTTCATATTAGTGTCAGCAATTGATACAATATAACAGTAAAGGAGGTGTGTGAATGACTTCAGATTTCCAGTACAATTTTTTGGGCGATTTTCTCTTCACTATACCATAGCATTTTGACAACTTCACATTGATCAGAACTTCCCCAGAATCGAATCACTTTTTGCCAGTATTTAGCGACAATAGCAATACATAGTAAAAAGAGCAACGTGATCTTAAATGGGCAAATCAAAGCAATATCTTACACGTGTTTTATAAATAAATCAGTTCTGTATTAGATAATATGTACTGCATTTTTAAAATTCAACTTCCAATGCAATTTTAATATACTGAGCATCCTTTGGTTTCTATAGCCGCTGGCTTCAGCAGTGCATGATCTTTGTCACACTTTCCTGTTTGTGGTAATTTGTTGCAAATGTTCCCAGCAGTTTGAGCTGCAAACTGTAACAATAGATAATGTTACCTTAGTAATATAAGAATACATTGTAGCTGCTGAGTTACACTGAAGACAAATAGAACAGCGCACAATTAACGTGTTAATGCAATGTGACAATTCTCTTGCATAAGCGAATAAAGTGAGAACATTGAAAATAATATATTTCTAACTTTCCCTGCAGCTGAGGTTAGTTCTCACTCAGAGAGAAGATTGCAGAATCCAGAAAGAAAAACCTACAGTTTAGTGCAAAGGGAAAAAAATATGTGTAGCCTGTAATGGTAAAGGGTAATTCCCCATTCTGATAGTCCAAACTCACAAAATTGTTTTTTGATAGCCAATTTATTTATTTATTTTTATTTATTTATAAAATGTTTTACCAGGAAGTAATACATTGAGAGTTACCTCTTGTTTTCAAGTATGTCCTGGACATAATTAATATGACAAATAATACATGGTTACAAATACAGTTACATAAATGAACAGGGTATACATTATATACAATACATTGCATGCACAGTTAGAGAAAATGTATATTATAGGCTTACGTAACAGTTACAGACCAGATTAAAATGTGAGACAGCCTTAGTTTTGAAAGAACTTAAACTGGTGGTGGATGTGAGAGTCTCCGGTAGGTTGTTCCAGTTTTGGGGTGCACGGTAAGAGAAGGAGGAGCAGACGGATACTTTGTTGAGCTTTGGGACCATGAACAGTCTTTTGGAGTCAGATCTCAGATGATAAGTGCTGCATGTGGTAGGGGTGAGGAGCTTGTTCAGATAGGTGGGTAGCTAGCTCAGAAAGTACTTGAAGGCAAGACAGGAAAGGTGAACTTTGCGCCTAGACTTGAGTGATGACCAATATAGTTCTTTGAGCATTTCACAGTGATGTGTGTTGTAGTTGCATTGGAGAACAAAACGACAAATTGAATTGTAGAGGGCGTCAAGTTTGCCAAGGTGGGTTTGGGGTGCCGAGCCATATACTATGTCTCCATAGTCGATAATTGGCATTAGCATCTGCTGTGCAATACGCTTTCTGACCAGCAGACTTAGGGAGGATTTGTTCCTGTAAAGTACACCTAGTTTGGCATAGGTTTTGGTTGTCAGGGCATCAATGTGCATTCCGAATGTTAAGTGGGAGTCAAACCATATGCCCAGGTATTTAAAACTAGTAACAGGAGTTAGGGTGGTGTTCGCGTTGGTTCTGATCTGGAGCTCAGTCACTGGAAGCTTTAAAAATGTAGTCTTGGTCCCAAATACCATTGTTACAGTCTTGTCAGTGTTTAAAAACAGTTTGTTTTGGGAATTCCAGTTTTCGAGTCTCAAAAAGTCAGACTGAAGTACGTGTTCAAGGTCGAAGAGGCTATGGCTGTGTGCATATAAGATTGTGTCATCTGCATACATGTGTATTGAGGCTTCCTTACAAGCTGTGTGAAGATCATTAATGAACACTGAGAAGAGTAGGGGCCCCAGAACAGAGCCTTGCGGGACGCCACAGGTGATATCCAGGGGGTTGGAATTAGAGCCTGAGATGGACACATGTTGGGATCTACCTGATTGCTAGGACTGAAACCAGTTTAAAGCATGCTTCTCTATTGCAGAGCTCTGGAGTTTGTTAAGCAGGATAGCATGATCAACAGTATCAAAAGCCCGAAAAAGCCAATAGATCAGACACAGGTACTGCTGGGCCTCCCCTCTGCAGAACGCCATCTAAATGTGTAATAAATAGTTTGCAGTTTGAGTAGTTTAAACTTAGTGTAACGGAGCGGAGGTCTGTTCTGCCTGTCTGCCCCGGTATCCAGCATCCGTGGTGTTCAGTGCAGAGTGCTTCCGCATCCCATGAGGATCTTGAGCTCGTCTCTCGATGTTTCAGCAACCAACTGGTTGAATGTCTCTCACTCTTTCGGGCGCAGTCTCTCACCCTATGCATTCTGCACAGCTGATTCAGGGGTGTTGTGCTTGTTACTACAAATTTAGATGGCGTTCTGCGGAGGGGAGGCCCAGCAGTACCTGTGTCTGATCTATTGGCTTTTTCGGGCTTTTTTGGGCTTTTCGGGCTGTCGATCTATTGGATATCAACATCAACGCTTTATCAAGAAGAAATTCTGGGAGTTTGGACTACCAGAGTGGGAAATTACCCGTATCCTATTGTCCGTATCCTATGTTATATATGTTTCTCTTTGCGCTATAAGGTTTTCTTTCTGGATTATGCTGAGTTACACTGACTGAAAGATTGATTGAAACTGAAAGGCAGCCATTTAGTGAACCCTGGAAGCAAGATCTATTTACTCATCGTTCGTTTTCAATAAAGGTAATTAAAGGCTGCATAAATTAAAACAAAAACAGATATTTTTTAAGTGCCACTTTAAAAATTGACTTTTAATGATTAAGAAAAAAAATGTGAAGCCTGCTGATTATCCACAAAATATTTTGCAACAAAAAAGGCGAATTTCGCCTGGTTCACAAACTAAAGCAAAAATGTTGCATATTTGCACATCTTTGATAAATACAATAACTACATAAGCAGATATGATAGATATAAACTGCTACATTGTAGGTTGTGGTGGGTAACAAATAGAGATGGGCAAAACAATGTGTGGATTTGGATCCGCTGGTTCCTTTGTTCCACGGATTTGCCCGGATCAGTCCCTAAAGGCCAATTTTCCATTCGTTTTTTTTTTCTTCACAGACAGAGAACAATCCGATACCCATTGCCGGATTGATTGGACAGACAGGGACTTCCAATTCAGTAGTGTCTTCAGTTGCAAATCTCTTGTAACACAGTGACAAAACCACCTCCACAGCACAAAATATAGTGATGATAATGAACCCATGAATGAATCATCTGCATATCTACCATATGTCTGTGAGCAGGTCAACTGATTCTGTGCTTCCTTGTCCCAGGCTAAGGGACCCCAACCTTTTTATGCCCAAGGGCACACTTGAGTGTTCAGGAGAGAGTGGTGGGCACCAATGAATGCATGCACACTCACACACAATACCCTTACAATACACATCTTGGGGGAGACCTCAAGTGATGCAGAAGTTGGGTTCGACATCCGGGCAGGGCCTGACCTCCGGTGCCGACCAGCACGCAGCAGCCTTCGGTGGCACTGCGGTCGTGTGCATCCACAAAAGGCTTGGCAGGTGCCATCGTGTTGGGGACCCCTGATGTAGTGAGCTAATGGTATCTTACCCAGTGAACTCAGGTGCATAGAATTACCCAGAATCCTTCTCTGCAGCTTAACCATTGTATGACGTGACAGAAGGGGTCGTTCTCTGTGTCTGCCTCAAGCAATAAACTCCATTCTGCGGGAGCTTCTTCAATGCCTCCTCATATTCAATACAGTACCTCCTCATATTTTCCATGAGCATCCTACTGTAAAGGTTCTAGTGTAGTCCAGGGTTTTGCTGGAACTAGCCCTTAGGTGGTTATGGTGGCCATCTTGGGTCCTGGCAAGCCTCTTCCTGAACATCGTTATTGGCTGCACCTGCTCTAGGGCTTAAATAGCAGTTAGAGACTCCCAGCCCCTGTCTGAGCATGGTATGCTTTTCCTTGTGTTTCTGGCCACCTTGTGTTCCGATACCTTAGCCTGCCCTGTTCTCTTGCATTCCCTGTTGCCAACCTCAGCCTGTGACCCAGACTACCACTCCTGTGCCACCTGCCTGGACCCCAGCCTGTATCTGGACTTGCACCGTTGCTGCCTGCCTTGACCTCAGCCTGGATCACGACTACTCTAACAGGGCTGTGTCCTCTGGCTCTGGTGGGTGATCGTATACCCCTACTGTACCTCAGCCCTGCAGGTCCGCTTCCTATATAGGCGAGCACCGTTATACCTACCCTCCAGCTTCAGAGCATGACCTCTTGTTCCAGCACTTCTCTTTCTCTGGACAATGCTCCCCTCCTGCACCTTACTGTACACTGTATACATTTGCATCATACCCACTTCCCCGTCCTTTCTTCCTGGGTGAGCATGTTAATTGTAAAACTCTTGCATTCTTTCCTGATCAGTAATTTTAGCTTCTGTTTTTCTCTATCTGCTCCCTCCCCTCCCTCCCCCACCAAAACAAAATGTTGTAAATAACACAATTTAAGGACAGAAGGAAAGTTGCTGTCACCGTTACAGCGAAATCTGCTTCAGAGGATAAAAATAGTCTTTTTTTGGAAATAGGACCATCTGCTTATGAATTCCATACTCCATTAATTAAAACACGTGTTAAATGGACTGCTTGGGCTAGGTCTGTCCCGGCTAATTTTAAAAACAATGTATTTTGCTTTTTTTCTCTATGTTGTTAATGATCTTTCCAAGTGTTCCGACTGAAATATAATGTTTAACCATCCAAAAGTAAGAATAAGGACAGCCCCCCTTTTTATCTCTATAAAGACAACCGGCATTTCTTTAACACTTTTGCTGCCAGGGATGCCCCATTTTAATCTCATAAATGTAGCCATGTCCCCCTGCTCCCCCCCTTACCTCCCATGCGGATGCGAGCAGGGGGAGGCTAAGGCAGCTAATATTGGGTCGTCCCCTACCACAATCATCCTGACAGACGACAGTTGGTCCTACCCCGAAGCATGCAGTACCATGTCTTACGATCCTTGCACGATGATCACGGACACCTACAGTAGGGGTGGATAGGACTTTCTCCGTACCACCCGGAGGGAGACGCTCTCCCTGAAAGATTCAACAGAACGTTATTAGACATGTTGGGTATCTTGAAAAGCTCTCAAAAGGGCGAATGGAGCAAGCATGTCGAAGCACTGGTGCATGCATACAATTGCACTTGGCATGAGTCCACAGGGTACACTCCGTACTTCATGATGTTCGGGCGAGAGGCACGACTGCCCGTAGACATCCACCTGAGGGTATCTACCAATGGGGTACCCAACATGGCCCACTACCGATATGTGAGGCGACTGCAAGACAGCCTGCACCACGCATATCAGCTAGCAGAAAGGGCCACCGCCCACGGCCCAGTTAAACGCCAATAACAAGCAAAGATATGATCACAAGGTCCGCTATCGGGAGCTTCGGCCCGGAGACGCCGTTCACCTACGCAACTTTGGGATCCCCGTGTAACGGACGTGCTCACCACAAACCTGGACCGGACCGCGGGGCTGAGGTGGGGAAAGATATACACCGACCTGAGACCACGAAGCCTGATCCGGGTTGCGAATTCCGTGGTCGTACGTAGCAGGGTCAGGACTGGAGAAGGCAGGATAATCCGTGGACAAGCCGGGGTCAGGATAGGAGAAGGCTGGGTAAACAATATCCATGCTGGGGTTTGGCAACAGGACGCTTGGGAGTAGATTTGCAGCAGGGAGCAGATTTGCAGCAGGTAACAACGATGCAGGCCTCTACAAGGAGAATATGCAGCAGGTATCCGGAAGCACCGATGCAGGCCTCTGCAGGAGAGAATAGGGGATCCAGTGCGTCAGCACAGAACAGCACCCCCTAGCCGGGTACAGCTGTGAGTAGTGGAGACCACCGGGAGAAGGAGATTGCAGCAGGTAACAACGATGCAGGCCTCTACAAGGAGAATATGCAGCAGGTATCTGGAAGCACCGATGTAGGCCTCTGCAGGAGAGAAAACACAACAGGTACTGCAGACAGGACAGAAACACTGAGGCTTCAGTGTAACCGCGGCCACGCGGTGGAGTCTGCCAGTAACTGAGAACTAAGACAGAAGGCCAGGCAGGCCCAACACAGGCTGTGGCAAACACAGTTACTAGAAAGTCTATGACCAGCCACTTCCTGGTGGGTGGGGCAGGAGTTAAGTAGAACAGACAGCCAATGAGAGAGAGCTGCACAGGAGGCAGCCTGAAGCAGGCTGCAGTTCAATAGCAGAAGCAGGTGATTCTGATTGCAGGTACAAGGGAAGGTTTTCCTACAAGCTGCAAGGTTCTGTAATGACAAGGTTTCAGCAAAACCCAGGAGCGGATTCCTTACACCCCGGCAAACACAAGCTGGCCGATCGATGGAGAAAGGACCCTTTGAAGTAGAGTCTCAGATCACGGGTCTCCCTGTGTACGGCATACGTGACGCGCATGGCAGGGTAAAGGTCTGGCACCGAAACCACTTTTTGCCCATACTACAGGTGGGAGACAGGGAACTAGAATCAGAGACTGTAGTGACCAACAATGAGCCCGAAGACTCTGCAGAGATTCCAGCTTCAGTAACGGAAGCTACTCAAGTTGGAGGGAACCTCCTCCGATTTTACCGGAGACTGGTGGGCACTTCCCGAAGGAGCACCGGGTAATGGGCCTGAGCATCAAGTACCTTCACAAGGTGCTTCAACTAGTCACCCCCTCGACCCCAAAAGTCCCAGTTCGTGCCCAATAGAGACTTTATTCGCTCAAGCAGAGACTTTGTTCAGCCCGATTCACCCATTATGAGAGAGTCGGGGCCTCAAGCTCCAGATCATCTCTTACGACGAAGAGACTGAGACCGAGACTCACAAGAGTCAAAGAGTGAGGCACCCTCCCACTAGAGTGGCTTATGATCAGTTAGGGGAACCCCACTATGAGTCTCAGCAGCCAGCTAAAGCTAAGCTGGCCTCGATTATAAATATGTTTACGGAGTTAAATAATCTGGTTTAAGTGCATGTGATAAATTGTATATTTTATGCCGTGCATTTAATTTTATAGAAACTCATGTTGAGTTACGCTGTTCCCAAGCGGTGATGTTGGTATTTTTCACCAAGGGGAGGATGTAGTCATGTCCCCCTGCTCCCCACCTTACCTCCGATGTGGGTGCGGGGCAGGGGGAGGCTAAGGCAGCTGCGGCGGTGGTCAGGGACTCCCCCTTGACTCCGGTGGGGGTGGCGAGGTGCAGGGCAGCTGTGTGAGGAGAGAATGCCGCTAGGGCGACCGGGTCGCCGGAGCTGCTCCGCAGCAGCACCTATCAAAGGGCGCCACCATCTTGTGTAGAGTTGTGCATGCGCAGTCAGCGGCAGCCATTTGAGCTCGCGGATGCGCAGAAGATGGTGGGAAGCAGCGCCCATTAGATAAAGAGGCTTCGCGGGGACTACAGCCCCCAGCATGCAAAGTGGCAGGCAGTCAGGTGCCCAACCACGGCCAATAGGGCTGCGAGGATCTCCTGCTCTGGAGTTGATGCATTTGTTGCGCTTAGAAGCACGTTCGTCGGAGCTGGGACGCCATCAGGATAGGGTGTATGTGTGCAGAGATCTGTGAGTCCTGTACTAGGGACAGAGTCCCAGTGAAGTTCCGTGTAGTAACTTATGGTTAGGTTGCACTGTTGTATACTGTTAACAGCAACCTAAGGTTACTTCCCTACATCACACAGCCATCTTCTCTGTAATATGTATTCATTAATCTATGTGTCATGATCTACCTGATAAGGGCGCCTACTACCACCTCTGATAACATAGTGTTTGAGAGCATTGCCTCTGATACTGCCACTAAGGTTACCATAGGACACCACACTCCTATACCGCAGACCCCAGTAGGTTACTTGAGGTCAGCCTGACACAGCGCTAAGCACATTGCTAAAAACACAGAGGAGGATTTAGCTGACTGCACACTGAGATCTACTGGTGCACACTATATATATGCTCCACATGTGCATCAGTTACTACTAGTCACATTACCCTCTACTAGTGGTTTATGCAGACACTGCCTTGTGTGACCTGTAGCCACAGTACCTATCCGAGCACACCCTACTATATTCGCCTCTAACAGATGTCCATACTGGGATCTAACAGAGGTCCATACTGGGATCTAACAGAGGTCCATACTGGGATCTAACAGAGGTCCATACTGGGATCTAACAGAGGTCCATACTGGGATCTAACAGAGGTCCATACTGGGATCTAACAGAGGTCCATACTGGGATCTCTATTTTGTTTAGTTTGTTTTGTGATACCTGATACACATAGGACACACGAACTACCCTGATCCTGAGCCTATACGGCTATCAGTATCAAGATCAGTTGACCTCTAGTACGTCGTTTTAACACCCATTATTTTATATATGTGTTGTATTTAATAAAGTTTGTTTTAAATTATACATTCATCACCAGAGGGTAAACTCGAGTGCTATATTGGGTTCTTCTCTACCTTTTCTATTCAGTCCTGTACTAGGCCAGATTACCCCCAGTAGACCCCGACTCACCTCAGTTTGTGGTTACTACAGGGACAGGCCATAAGATAGGTACACTGTCTCTGTAGCATTAAGAGTGAGGGACAATCAGGGCGCTGTTGCATTCTGATCACAGGTGGTCTGGGACCTGCAGCCAAGAGACTATCTTCCTGGTGTGACACTCCAACCGGATACCACCCCACGCGGAGGCGGACTCATCGCGGAGGCGTACTTCATCGCTGGATCAGCGGATCCTGTCTGTTGTCAGTCGGTGCGCCCGGGTGCTGGAGCACCCGGCAGGTACCTACATACATCAAGTGCACCAACCATACATTTAGTTTATGGGGCAGCGCTGTCTCAAACATGGGGATAGGTGCGGGACTCTAAGGAAACACGGTGGTGGGTACGGCCGTGCGAGGCTTGGTGGGTAGCTGTATCTTAGTAGCATTTAGTAGAAACCGTTAAGATATACATGTATTGCAGTAAAGGTTATTATTATAATCTGTGTGTTATTATTATTGGTTCCTGGGAGGGACTCCTCCCACTACGTTGGGATCCCTCTCAGGTGGAGGCGCTGCGCCGAGACTATTATATCACCCCGGGCTCCCTGTGGCGGAGGCTTAGGCTAAGGCCCCGCTGCCTCAGACCACGCGCCCGCACAGCAGACAGGCGGCGCGTGGAGAGGCACTTGGGGCTTTTTCCGGTCCAATGGGACAATTTTTGCGAGCGGGGGGGGGGGGGGAGCTGTGCAGCGAGGGGGGACTGGGACCGGCTCGGGAGGATTCCCCTGCTGGTGGGGAACGCCCTTAGGCCCTCTGCGAGCCAACGGGTAGCCTTCTTGTTTAGGGAGAAACAGGGCTACAGTACATAACAACATTTCAAAGTGGGCCTAGATGATACATAGATATATATACTGTAGTATATATACTGTAGATAAGATAAATGTGTATGATCTTTGTGGGTTTATAAAGCAGCAAAACATTTGAATGAGAAACACTTTTTAATAACAACCAACAGCCATATTGTGGTGTACAACTTCTTCCTACTTCACACAACAACTCCTTCTGCTAGCATGCCTCTCTAAATGCACTTATTCATAATGCTGTTCAGCCTAAGGGACCTGCTAATAATTATACTATCTTACACAATGCACATACTGTACCTCCACAAGATTGATAGATCTGCATCTCTAGAAATGTAGATATTGCACATGCATGCCTTAATAAATCTGTTACTTCATACATAGCATTGTGTACATTGAGTGTTTTACGCAGACGCCCTTGCTCTGCAGAGCTTACAATCTAAGATTTGACACAGGGAGATAAAGGGACTTGCCTAAGTTGCTGTTTCTGGGATCCGAACTGGGTTCAGCCATTTTAAAGGCATTGAGGTTACCTCCAGATCATTCCCCATCCCAAACTCTGCTCCTTTTCGTAAAACCTCCCCTTACCATCGCGGGCCCCGATAACATATTGACCTGAACTGTCTCCGCGAGACGGCGGGTTTTTTCTGTAACTCTTCTCCTGATTTGTTTACAGACATCCTTAACTCGGCAGACTCCCTTTAGCTCACTTTTCTCATTTCACAACACAAAGCCGAGCAACATCCCCTTCAAAAGAGCCTGTTTATTGGAAATGAACCATTGTCAGCTGCATATTTCAAGTTGCTGTGCGCAATTAATGATCCCGCCTCGCTTCCTCGGTAAAATCAGTTCTAGGGCTGTCCTTGGGGGCCCATTAGGCTTTTAACACATCAATCTAATCTATCCCTTCCTGAGATTTCAAATTAATCACGCTGATTACAGTTTTTATTTACACGCCCTGGCCCGCGTAAGCTGCTCTTTTGTTAATGTAAAAAGAGGAAAATAAACGCACAAAAAAAAAAAAACTTGTTACTCGCCTTAATTGAACAGGCTTTTGTAAACTGCGCGCATTCCTGCTAATTAGTTTCCTTGATGAGACTGGAGCCTCTAATTACTAATACCTCTTCTAAAAGTTGTCACCTGACAAATGGTTTTAACCTTTCTGTTGCTGGAAAGGTCCAGCGAGGCATTGCGAGATTGCCAGCTTCATTAACCTCTGTACAGCGTATATTTGTATGAGGTTGACTCTGTCGTTGTTTGCAAATGCACATAGATAAGAGCAAACACGGGTTCTTATACAATGAGTACGTTTATTGCCTTACAGCATAGAGTATGATCATAAACAAAGTCAAATCATAGACTCTGCCAGGGGAGGTCACAAGCAGGCTTTATATACACTTATCATTTTCAATGTCTAACAAGGGTTGCTAGGCAAAATATAAATCGCTAATCCCTTTTCTAAACCAATCATTATAAAGGTCATTAAATAAGTAAAAACTGGGTTAAAGCATTTTAATACAATGAACAAGGTATGTTAGGATACATTTTTATCTCTAAGTCTCTATAACTGCAGAATACGTGTTTCTCACTATATTTCTGGGCATTGAGCAATAGGCTGCTTGGCCTTGAGTCTTCTGGTAGTCAAACTCATACACTCGCAACAAAAACATTCTTTCTCACAGGAATGATTTCAGGAACACAACATGAGACACAAGACAGAGACATGACAATACAGACAAAATGGATTCTGCACACCATCAACCACCTCATCTCCAGATACTCGCCCCCCCGCCCCCCACCCAGTCCATCCCATCAATAATCAATTTCTACAGTATGTTCATTTCAATAGTATTAGATCAACAACTCCTTTTGGGATATTGGAGGGCTTGAATTCGCAATGATTTGTGGGCCCTTCTGGCAGAAAAGGAGTTAAAAAGCAAAAGCACACGGCTTACGGTGTCAGCAGTATATATTAGTATATAACAGTAACATGTGAGTGCATCTCTTTGACCCTCTGACACTGTCATTGCAATGTTTTGCACATACTGATTTATTTCCTCTTTTATGAGGGACACGCCCTGAGTTTTGCTGAAGAATGGTTAACAAATTGCATCATATAGACCTCACAGGTCTTCTCTTCACGTGTGCAGAGCTTTCCTAACCTCACAGGTCTCTTCTTCATGTGTACAGAGCTTTCCAAACCTCACAGGTCTTTTCTTCACCTGGACAGAGCTTTCCAAACCTCACAGGTCTTTTCTTCACCTGGACAGAGCTTTCCAAACACCACAGCTTTCTCTACTCCTTACATTCATGCCACAAACGGGAAACTAAAAATTCTGCAGTTTTGTGCGCGAGATCACGTTTTGTTGCTCGTATAAGCAGTACATACAGTATGCAATGCTTATTTTGGGTAAACCCTCCCCCTAAAAAAAACCCACTACAATTTACTGTTTGTCTAATTGTAGTCTAATTGCAATAGCTCAGCGGGCCACACTGTAAAATCTAGATTGTTAATGGCTGTTTCTAAAGCTTTATGGGTGAAGCAGCAACAGCAAATTAGTTGAAATGTAGAAAACTATTAAGTTTTAATTGGGCTAACTTGTCTTTTATGTTGTAGATTTGCCTGGGTTTCTATCATCGCTGAAAAGATAAAGCACGTTACTTTCAATTTTATTATTATCATTGCTGCTGGTTGGGTAACGGGGTGAAACTGTAACCCTTTGTTGGTGTGTTGCATGCCTTTCTGACCATATACCAATATGTACTATAGTATTAGTATACAGCAATGTGTTGAATCATCCTCAAGAAAATCCGGAGCAGATTCACATCATATATATATATATATATATCTACAGACACACTGCCGCGACACATTCTTGGCGCGCTCACTTTAATGTAATCAAGTTAGCATGGCCACGCTAACGCTGCGTGAGCATGTGCTCACGCCCCCCTGCTCGGCCCCGACGTCAAATAAACGCACGGGGTCATGTGACGTCACGTTGCCATGGTAACATGACGTCACGTGGCCCCGCGGTGTCATTTGACGCCGGGTTACCATGACGATGCATTGCTGGAAGGGAAGTGTGTTATAGAGGCCTCACGTGGTCCCCCGGCATTTAATTAAAATTTCTGGGGGGAGAGCTTGGGACCCCCCTAACTGCCGCACACCCCTGGGTCACATGATCCTTTAGCAACCAATCAGCACCAGTTAATGCACACAGCACACAGACACACACACACACAGACATAGCCCCGATCCAGCCAATGACACGGCCCCCCCGCTCACACTTGCAAAATTCAACACGACAGCCGAGCGCTCATGCTTGGAGTGTTGGTGACGTCACTGCTCTCAAGCATGAGCGTGGTCAGCGGCAGCGTGGCTGCAGCCTTAGGCTAAGTCCCACTGGTCCTGAGCACGCTGAAGCTTGGAGAGTGCTCCAAGCATGAGCGCCGGGTGTCAAGCTTGTGTAGCCCTGCTTCCTATCGCTAGTATGCCGCTACCCTGTGCTGTGTTACCTGTCGGCTCGCAGGGCCTAAGTCTCTGCCTAATTCTCTGCCACGGAGAGCCTGGGGTGCGCGCAATATCTATAACAGGTGCAGCGCCTCCACCTGCGACAGCTCCCGCCAACGGGGGAGTGGGTCTTCGCAGGACGTATATGCAAGAATTACACTCACACAGCCAAGTACTATAACCAATCTCCTTTACTTGCCTGCAAACCTCACGTTCAGGTACATACAATAACATTACAGTGAATACACTTTATAACACGCCACGGCGGACGCCAACTCTATCTTGCGCCACGGCGGACGCCAACACTATCATGCGCCACGGCGGACGCCAACACTCTCCCACACCCTTCACCGGGTGTTTCCACCCCGTGTCCGATCCTTATGGATTAGTCCCCCCGCTCTTTCTGTAGGCAACTGTCTGTGTGTGTATGGGTGACTGCGCAGCCACAGTGTCTCGAACATATAATTGGTACCGTTGGTGCACTTGTTGAAATACCTGCCGAACACTCCAGTGCCCGGGACTGCTACAGTCTTCACAAAGGGTCTCTGCACGTTGACACTGCTCTCTCTTTAGGGTCCGGGGCGATCCCACCCGGACTCTGACACCAACAAGCGGGGTCTGAGCCCAGACCTCCCACTCGATAGTATAGTCCCGATCAAGGTCTAAAGATACTACGGGAACAGGAACCTTGCTAGGGCGATCCCTAATTCAGCTTGTCTCTACCGTGACTCAGGGCTAACTGGGCCTGGGGCACATGGCCTGCGCCGGGGCGGATCAACCTCCCCTACACAGACACTCCGTCTCCTCTCCTCTCCAACCAGCTCTGCTCCACGTGCGCACAACCACTTCCCTATATCTCCTTCACCTCCTCAGCCCATTGGCTCAACTCTCTCATCTGACCCTCCCCGCGGGGCTGCTGGGACAAGGGTCTGCTCCCTCCCACCAATTAGCACTCTCCTCCTTCGCGGGCTTTTGCAACTCACTCTGTGCAGGCGCAACCTTCCACTCTTTCAGGGTGAATCAGGGGTCACGGCTACACTTGTATGCGCGGGGGAGGGGAGGGGCATTGCGATTAGTTGAGCGCGCGGCTAAGTACAGGTTTTTTATATACATATACACCCGCTCAGCCCGATCAGAGTTAGCGGGGGCACAGCCTTAGGGTGCGCTCAATAATTAATATCAACAGATGGACATATTACTACTGTACACACATGTAAAAACATTAATTATTATATACACACAAATAATGCCAATTTTAAATAGTTGACTGTCTGTGTATAAACTAAGACTGTTACAAAAGTGTAACTTTCTCTTTATATTGAAACAGTGTTGTTTATCCTTCTGCAGATGTTTTCATAGGGTGACCACTACTCCAGGCCGAGCTGGTGGAAAGGTTAATTCAGGGTTGTGCAAATTTTCAGTCTGCGCCCCCCTGCCTGCTCTCTCCCGCTGCTCATGCCCCCTCCTTACATTGTCTCCAGCGTCATATGACGCTGCGGGTCTCACGTGACCACTCCGTGTTATTTGCTGTCGTGTTGCCATGGCAACGTGTCGCCGAAGACAAGGTAAGGGACTTTGCAGAGGCCTCACGCAATTAATTAAAATGCTTTGGGGAAGAGCGCGGGGCCTCTGTAACCACCGCGCACCCCTGGAAAATCTTGCGCCCCCAGTTTCCGCACCCCTGGTGCTAAGTCATTGCTTCATGCCTCTATACCAGAAACAAAGGTTGCAGCAATATTTTTGGATGGATTAACATGTTCAACTGTTTTTTATTAATTTTTTTTTTTACATTGTTTTTTTTTATTTGTCTTTCAGTTACAATCAGGGTGGGGGGGCTACAGAACAAAGAAGAAGGGGTGGGTTGGGAACAAAAACCAACATAATTAAATTGACAATACATTACAGGAATAATAATAACAATAGAGATAATATTTAACAATAATAGTAATAGACAATATATGGGAGAAGAAGGGGGGGGGCAAGAGACATTAGGGGTAGTAGTCCTTATAATTTTTCAGACTTTGGTTAGACTTTGGTTTGTAACTCACAAGCAATTTTATAGTGTACAGAAATGGAAAAGGGTTAGCCAGTCTACATGTTAAGGTAGATGACAAACCTCAAGCTTCCACATGATGTGGGTGATTTGAGGAGCAGAAATGAATAGTCCTGTGGACCCCGTGCTTTCTGCCTAATGTAAAAAAAAAAAAAAAACGGGCGGGGAAGAGGGCCCAGAGGGGGAGTGGCTTCTTAAGTAATTTGGAAAAGTCCCTAAACATTGAAACAAAGGCAGTTTGTGAACTCACTACCCATACTGTAACTGTCGCCTTTCATCTCTACTGCTCTCTCTCTGACCTTAAACCCTTTCCCTCCCTGCCCCTGACCTGTGGGACTCCCTCACATTCATTATGCGCTTAGCACTTTCTCTCCCCACCTTTAAGTCAAACCTTGAAACTCACCACCTAAATGAAGCACTTCAATAGCCCAGACTAATGGATACTGTCCCACACCCACAGTCACTCCTACCAACTCCCGTGGTCAAGCACTGCCATATATTGCACTTAGATTGTAAGCTTTACGGGTCAGGGATTTCCTTGACTTACCTATGCCTTGAGCCAGTTCCCTCATCCGAGTCCAAGAAACCCCACCACATATCTTCTTTGGAGGATAAACAGATTTATTAATAACAAATCAACATATTAAACACAACCATTAACAGAAATTAGGGAGCCAGATTGCTCCTTTATCACATAATAAGAGCTCGAGGGATACACTCGGCTCGTACCCACCGGGTTATTTGCCACCCAAGCCACATGGTACATAATCCCACCATACGGAGGGACTCCCCCATTTCGGCCGCCCAACCTGGGAATGACACTGCTTTCCCCATCACTTCAAATTAAGAGGTCCACCACCTCAGCACCTAGGAGTCAACACTGACCAAGCCCCTCCCCCCCCATGTCGCACTACTCCCACCATACCATACCCTTGTGATAAATATATAGAGCAATGCCCAACCCCTTTCTCAATCTCTCATCCACCAAAACCGCAAACCCATGGTGGGAAAGTGGGAACCACTGTAGATGGATCTGTAAAAAGAATGAGTTAAGATCCCTTCCACCTCCTTAAATACCCACTTGAAACCCTACCCCCAACCCAGATTTTACTAATACTTAGGGGAGAGGTCTACAGATCCAGCTCTTTCTTTTCATTGTCTAATTTTATTTGTTGCACATATTGTATTATAATTCCCTGTACTGTATTGTCTCTTTTGTAACTTAAAGTGCTGAGTACACTGCAGGCAAGGCCGGCCTTACCTTTAGCGGGGCCCAAGATGGCATGCTGACAGCGGGGCTCCTCTTCCTGCAGTGGCATAATGTCACAACGTAAAGATGGTGCATTGTTACGGCAACACACTGTGCGTCGCCATGAAGTGACAATGTGTCGCCATAACATCGTGACACTGCAGAAGGAAGGCCGCTCCGCATAAGGTAAGACCTTCCCAGCTATATACACGCACATGCTCCCCCTGCTCTCCCAGCTACACAAACCACACCCAGCTGCAGATACCTCCCCCAGTTACACACATACCCTCCCCCCTCCTCCACCGTCCCTACCTTGGGCTGAGCAGCAGATACAGTCCTACACCAGTTCGGGGATTCCACAGCTTCCTCCTCCAGCTCTCCCTTCTCCTGTTGGGTGGAAATTGGATCCCGGCACCCACAGGAGGGAGAGTAAGGAGTGTGGGGCCATCCAAAGGTGCAGGCCCGACAAAGGGGCAGGGTCCAAGGCAACCGCCTTGCCCTAAGGCCGGCCCTATTTACATTTTAAAGATATACATATGTAACGGATATTCCCTGTGAATACAGACGTTACTACGGCTGTGTATACCTGTGTGGCTCTCAGGAGCCTAAGCCTCCGCTCGGGGAGCCTGGGGTACATACATATAATACAATCTCGTGGTGCAACGCCTCCACCTGGGAGGGATCCCAACGGAGTGGGAGGAGGCCCTCACAGGAAACAATCACGGTGAGCAAACGGTTGTAAAACAGAACAGGCTTTACTGCATATAGGAGCATAACATATACTAATCACATTAAAGGTTAGCACTGCATAAAGATATCACATAATCCCCACACCCACCACCGTGTACCCCCACACCATGTCTTTTCACATAACACTAGTATGCATTTAGCGTAGGGACCTGCTAAAGAGACTTACCTTGACGTGGTTAGCAGGCTTGGCATTATTTGATCAAAGGATGTATACCAAAAGTCTCCTTTTTTCTTATAGGTATTTCACATAACACTAGTATGCATTTAGCGTAGGGACCTGCTAAAGAGACTTACCTTGACGTGGTTAGCAGGCTTGGCATTATTTGATCAAAGGATGTATACCAAAAGTCTCCTTTTTTCTTATAGGTATTTACACCATACATATATATATATTCCCCATTGATTGCTATCCCTATGGGAGAAGCGCAGGGATTCACTTTCTGTTTTGCACATTTGTATGGGCATTTCCTTCACTAGCTGCATGCTCTTTACATGGAGAAGCGCAGTGATTATATTTGTTTTACCCCCACACCGTGTCCACAGCATGACCCCCCGTGTCCCATGGTCAGCGCTGCCACTATGTGAGAGTACTCTCGTGTGTGCACGTGCGTAACGTTACCTGCCCAGTGCGACGGCACCTGGGCGTTAAAGATACTTCACAAAGGATCAGACGAGCTTTCTGGCGATGTCCAGTTCCTCCGGTGAGAAGTTCCGATCTATCTGCTGAGCAGGCTTGAGCCCAAGCCTTGGGATGGGAAGCACAGCGTCCGCTGTGTCCCTAACTAAACTTGATAGTAAAGGGCAGTGTCCCTAACCTGGGGCCTGTCCCTGAAACAACTCGAGCTACTGGGTGGCTCAGGCCTAGCTGGGGCCTAGTGGGCTGCTGGCCTAGTGCAGGGAGTCACTGACTCCTGCACTCTACCTCCTTCCCCTAGCTTCTCCTGGCGCTGACTGACTTGCTGCAAAACCCCGCGAAATGTATCTAATCTCCTCTGCAGGGAGATGCTACAGCCCTATTGGCTCCCTGGCATCACGTGGGGTCCCCTAAGGCTCATGGGACTTGTAGTCCCTAACTAGAGCCCTCCTCTGATTGGCCCCCGTTCGCGCACTTGTCTTGCGCATGCGCCAACCTCCGTAGTGGCCACTGTGTGAGGAAACCCATTGCGCATGCGCAACCACATTGAAGATGGCGGCGCTCTGCTTCCCTGCTTCGGAAGCCGCCGGGAGTCACTGCAACGCGATCGCGGCCCTAGCAACCGGCCGCACGCGTCCCCGGCAACCCCCACACAGGATCCTATTCACCCCCACTCCTGCGACCGGCCGACGGAGCCGCCATGGGGCTCGGCGGCACCCGCGATCGCCAGCAAGGTGAGGGGGCGGCAGGCAGAGGGGGACCTGGCTACACATACATACAAGAAAATGCATATTCCTATCGTTTAAAAAATGATATATATTTCTTAGTGACAATTACTCACAAAATGTCTCGAGTTTTTGCCATCTGTGACCGCAAAATTTGCAACTGCCGTTTTTTGGCAAAGTTTCTTATCGTTGTTTTGGTTCTGATTTGAATTTTAATCAGACACAGTGACACTATTTTTTTTTAAGTCCTACTGGGAATAATGTACAAAATATGCAAACCATCCCATAAAATGTGCAGACTCTTCTTTGTAACATGCACTATAGGACATTATTTACAATGCGCATAACATCTCGAGCAGTCATTGATTTCCATACACTACACCTACACTAGACCAGCTATTTACAGACGACCTTAGGTGTACAGAGGCATTTCAGCATTGATTTTGGATTCCTCTCTCGGCTCCCCCCCACACCCCCTCCTCATCCACCTCCCAAACCTCCCTCTCAGAATCTCAAGGGCTTTTGCTTTACCTGCCTTCCTATGAAACAGAAATTATCATCAAATGAAGCACTGCTTAAACTCTCAAAGGAATGATTGGAGAAGCAGGTGCAGTTTATGGCAAGTCATCAAGATTTCTGGTCTTGTCACTGTTGCAAATGTGATGCTCTGCTATATTATTTCGGCGTATGTGTGCTGCAGGTACATGGAGCATCTTATGAACATACAGTAGGAAAACATCGGGAGATCAAGGCCCCTATGCCCACTCAGCCTGCCCCTTTTCCTACCTGCTGTGTATCCTCAGAGCCCATTTTAACAATGTCCAGCAGCATTGAATTCCCATACTATTAGCTTCCAGCACCTCTGCTGAGAGCGTGTTCTATGCACCCAGTAAACTTTCTAGCATTTCTCTGAACAATGCTCCTCTCCTGTACATTGCTAATAACGTTGATGTTTTTGAAAGTCTCTCTCGTATTTTCCTTTCTAGAGATGGGCAAAATGCGTAAAAATTTGAACAGCAAATTCTTCGCATTGGGTTCTGGACAAAACTTGCAGATAAATATTTGAGGCGTTTTGGACAGTTAAAAATGTGGGCGAATGCACTCTAAGCCACCATCATTATCACAACATCCGACAATACTGTATCACTGTTGTAACATTCAATGTGCTCAGAAGTTCCAGACCTTGAAATATGGGTTTGGCTAGAGAGGGAAAGGGCGAGCGAGAGACACATTTTAGTCACAAGTAGACAAGTAGGACTGTACTAAAATAGGTCTCTCTCTCTCTCTCTCTCTCTCTCTCTCTCTCTCTCTCTCTCTCTCTCTCTCTCTCTCTCTCACGAATCGAATGTTACAACACTCGCAATCGAATACGTGGTGGTGGCTGGAGGTATTGCATACACACAAAGGTAGACAAGTGTCACTTTTTAGACCCAAGCCACGAATATGCGCTGCTGCGAAGAAACGCCATATTTGCGACAACTCCAAATGTTGGCAAAGTCCTTTCTCCCTTTATCTTTTAAAAGACAGCAGAACTGTAGGTTTGTGAAGAAAGAAATAGTGGTGCTCCGGGCCCCCTGTTCCGTCGCACTTCAACACAATTCAACCATTTTTATTGGCCTCAGATTTTCAAAACAGTGGGACCAAATCCTCCTGAAATAGAGCCAAATCTTCTCTGCATTAAAGCATAATAATTGCTGCATTAAGTGTATTCAATAAAATATTTGTGTAATGGTGGGGGAAAGAGTAATGTTATATCAAAAACCATCATTATCGTTCAAATTTTAACACATTTGCTGCAATAAAGTGATATTTAATTAACCCACAAACTGAGCGAAGCCTAGAAGTCAAAATGAACGTTCAAAAATGCATAGTAGATATTTTGTTTTTACATTTTCAGAAACATTGAAGTTGGAGTCGCAGTATGAGTTTGATATTCACTGTTGTTTTTTTGGCTACATGTTATGTTTTTGTGACTTTTCTGTCTGTTTTGGACATTCAAAATTTGCCATGAATGTTGAACCGCACAAATGTGATTATAATTAAGGGAGAGAGGGGGGGAATTGAGAGAGATGGGGTGGAATTACGTGACATGGGGGACTTGAGTGAGAGAGGGAGGGTGTGGGGGGAATTGAGAAACAGGGGGGAATTGAGAAACAGGGGGGAATTGAGTGAGAGAGTGGTGTGAGAGGGGAGAATTGAGTGACAGGGGCATTGAGTGAGAGGGGGGAATTGAGTGAGAGGGGGGAATTGAGTGAGGGGGGAATTAAGAGAGGGGTTGGAATTGCATGAGAGAGGGGAATGGAGTGAGGGGGGGAATTGAGATGGGGGGTGGAATATAGAGAGGTGGGAGAATTGAGTGAAAAGAGGGGGAACGTAAGACAGTGGCCCACCCAAAAAAAGGTTGGCCATCTCTACACTAGATTAACCCATTGCAGTGATTACTGCCAGTTCCCAAGTGTAGCTGTATTATCTCTCCCTGGCTCCTGTTGAAACTCTAAACCTTCAGCTTTTTAGGGCCGCCAGGAGACTGATGACATAATTGCTCCATGTTAAACAAAAAGAGTGCATCCAATGAAATGTTGTTATCAGAGGGTTATAGGGAATTACAGATAAATAATCTAGAGTACAAGTATTTAAAATGCAGGTGTTTAATTGCTAAACTCATCTCTGCATGCAGTCATTTGTACTAAGGTGCCTTTATAAGAGGTGCTCCCTTTCATGGACGCGCCTCTATCCCGTATTCACAGAGTATATATCAGAGTATATATTTTCACTTGTCCCCTTGATATAGGGTTTGGGACGCCATTCCTTCTGCGTATGCTAAACACTCCACTCTCAGCTATAAAGAGGCAGCAATGGGATGCGGTACAATTTGGCTGTGAAATGACCCTCTCCCTCTCTCTCTATGGTAATGCATTATCATGGATCTCACCATTTGTGTGTCAGATCTCAGATACATTGTCATCTGTCGTTCTGCCGGAGCTCCATCCTCACAAGGAGTTATAGTACGTGCAGCAGATTGATAACACCATCTCCTCATTCTCTAATAGAGATAACTGCTTCCTTTCCATTACATCAGAGCCTTGACGGACACTAATGGGTTCCATACTTCCCCGGCTTGATCTACAGCTCGTATTAGCGTGAGGGTAATTTAGTGACAACAGTTTATCAATGTGTTGATGTGAGATAATAGTAATCATAGCAGAAGAGCAGAATCTATTTGTGTATATATTCTCCCTGCTTTCACTGTGCCTGCTGGATGACATGCAGTGTATATTGTAGTTTCATGGGGTTTGCCAGGAGAGCGAGGCAGTGTCTGAGAAAAGGTAGTTTTTTATTACTATTATTATTATTATTAATAATAATATTAAATCAATATTTTTTTTTTAAATGTAGTATTGACTGTGTAATACATAGTAACTTGCAGGCACAATAAACACCTACTCCAAGGCGTTTATGATCAAGGGACTTGCACAAGGTCACAGGTAAAGTTGACACTGGAATTAAAATTGAGATGTGTGAAACTTTCCCATGAGGTCGCAGGCCGAGCAAAAATGTCCTTTTTTGAGTCGTGCAAAAGCGGTGGCTGAGTTCACAAACGGTTCGCGGAGTATTAAGTCAGCGTACATTGCAATCTCATTTAAACAGGCTAACTTGCAAAAGTCTCTCAAATCGTTAGATTCGCTTAATACTGGGACTGTAAATAGGACACACCATTTTTCGCTCGCTGTCTGGTGAAATTCTGCGGAAAACCTTACTAATTTGCAGAGATTATCAGTCCTCTATGGCTGGGCTAAACATTGTGCAGGGAATGGAAGTCAGGACACGCGTATAAATGTGGCGAATGCATTTTGGACAGTGTTGCGCGCCTGTAGATTTGAGCCAGCGGGTCACGCACTTTAAAGGCAGCGAGATTTCCACTAAACTGCCCCGTGCCCCGTGGGAGCATCTTTCTCCCCTTTTGCAAAACAATGCAAGCACCCAAACTGTCAATAATCCTGCGTGCTGACCCTGCGATATATATTTTGCCCATATGAGGGTTATTAGGATTTAGTAGACCTTTGGTTGCCGGCAAATCACGTTTACATGATTGTTCCCCAGAGCGATCACCTGATCACGGCGTCACTTAACCTGGAACCGCAGGAAGTCCTCTTTCCTTTTCCTGATTCTGACGCCGTTATCCCCTTGATCTCCCCAAGAAAACGATCACTCAAAGAGCATGATGTAGCCACGATGTTATGCCCCTGAGCACAAGACTACAGCAATAAGGCAGGTCTGGATTTTTTTTTTTGCACCAGTAATGCATTCAAGAGACTTGAATACAAAATCCCCAATGGTTGGAAATATAAATATATATATATACAAATACATCTGTATGCACATCTGCATGTCTTAGGCAGGTCTGCAACCCCGCCTTTCCCCATTATCACCCAGCATACAGCACTTCCACTGCAGCAAGGGATCCTGGGAAATGACATGCAAATGAGCACACGGTGTCACTTTTTGCCTCAAAAACCATTTTTAACATGGTTCCCTATAGGCTTAAGCTTGCTGCATGGTCACAGCTTTGAGCACAGCCAGGGTTAAGGTGCATACCCAGAAAACCACCCACAGACAGCTTTTTTTTTTTTTCCTCCCGAGAGGGTACACCCTCTCGCTCATCGGATTCCAGTCCACTTCAGTGGATAGGGAGCTTGCCTTTGGACTGTCCAACCGAAGTCAGACCCGCCCTCAGTGCACAGTTTCCCTGAAGGTTTCAGCCCGAAAGCCTAGGTCTCCAGGGACATTGATGCCTTCTTCCGTTAGGATTCAGGACATCCGTCTCTTCCTCCCTCTGGCCCGAGGCCCGCAAGGGAGTTCACATCATCTCCCCTCTTTTTTCGAGGGTTGTGCGGGTGCACCCCAGCCCCGAAGGGCTGGTTGTTCGAATGCCATCCCCCCTTAGCCCGAAGGCTTAGGGGTTCTGTGGTCCGGGGTCTGGACACCACCTCTCAACGAGCTAAGAGGGCCAAATGCTTGCCACAGACCTTTCCTACTGAAACCCCAGATAGGATGGTACTGCATTTGGTCATAGCTGTGCAGGTCGAGAGGAGCACTCATATCGCCTTGATCTTAGCCAAAAGGCCGAGAAGCGATCACCACAGACAGCTGTTTCGACCTTAATGGGTCTCATCAGTGTGGGGTTGATTTTAACTGGGTATGCAAAGAGGCTATGGGATAGGCTATACCATAATACTGAGTTAAGTTATGGTGAGTAAAAAAAGTGACAAAAACCCTCCACAGGAAAGCAAATATGCAAATACAACTGTACGCTCATCTGCATATATATAGTTACATAGTAGATGAGGTTGAAAAAAGGCATACGTCCATCAAGTTCAACCTATGCTAAATTTAGACAACAGATACGTTATCCTATATCTATACTTGCTTATTGATCCAGGGGAAGGCAAACAAAAAACCCCAGTGACATATCATCCAATGATATCTCATAAGGGGAAAAAATAAATTCCTTCCCGACTCCAAGAATTGGCAATCGAATTAATCCCTGGATCAACTTTCTTCCCATGTTTACTTATTTGGTATATCCCTGTATACCTTTAATTTCTAAAAATATGTCCAAACTTTTTTTTGAACAAATTTATTGTATCTGCCACCACAGTCTCCATGGGTAATGAATTCCACATTTTAACTGCCCTTACTGCCCTTACTGTAAAGAACCCTTTCCTTTTGTTGCTGGTGAAATTTCCTTTCCTCCGATATTAAGGGATGACCCTGTGTCCTTTGTACTGCTCTTGGGATGAATAGTTCATTTGAAAGCTCCTTGTACTGTCCCCGAATATATTTGTATATAGTTATCATATCCCCTCTTAGACGCCTCTTTTCTAATGTAAATAAATATAATTTAGCTAGCCTCTCCTCATAAGTTAGATTGGCCATCCCCTTTATTAATTTGGTGGCTCTTCTCTGCACTCTCTCTAGTTCCAGAATGTCTTTTCTAAGGAGTGGTGCCCAAAATTGTACTCCATAATCAAGGTGTGGTCTTACTAATGCTTTGGAAAGGGGCATAATAATGTTTACTTCGCTTCCATCCATTGCCCATTTAATGCAAGATAAGATCTTGTTTGCCTTTGCAGCTACTGCATGACTTTGGGCACTATTGCTAAGCCTGTAGTCCACAAGCACTCTAAATCCTTCTCCATCAAGGATTCCCCCAATTTATCCATATTTAATTTGTAAGTCTCCAGTTTATTCTTGCATCCCAAATGCATAACCTTACATTAATTTGTATTAAACCTCACCTGCCATTTACCTGCCCACGTTTCCAGTCTCTCCAAGTCCTTCTGGAGAGAAATGACATCCTGCTCTGATTCTACTACCTTACACAATTTAGCATCATCAGCAAAGATGGAGACTTTGCTCTCGATGCCAACCTCAAGGTCATTAATAAACAAGTTAAAAAACAGGGATCCCAGTACCGATCCCTGAGGTACTCCTCTCACGACTTTAGCCCAACCTGAAAAAGTTCCATTTATGACAACCCTCTGTTGTCTATCCTTCAACGAGTTTTCTATCCAGGTGCAAATACTATTACTGTGTTCAATTTGCTTTATTTGTACACCAACCTCTTGTGTGGAACCGTATCAAAAGCCTTTGCAAAATCAAGGTAGACCACATTAACTGCCTAAATTCCTACTTACCTCCTCAATGAAACAAATAAGGTTAGTTTGGCATGGTCTATCCTTCATAAATCCATGTTGACTATTACTAATGATTTTGTTTTCCATTAGGTATTCCTGAATATTATCCCGTATTAAACCTTCAAGTAGTTTCCCCACTATTGAAGTCAGGCTTACAGGTCTACAATTTCCCGGTTGGGATCTAGCTCCCTTTTTAAATATAGGCACCACGTCTGCTTTACGCCATTTTTGTGGTACTGAGCCTGTGGAAATGGAGTCCTTGAATATTACATGTAATGGTTTGGCTGTTACTGAGCTTAACTCCTTGAACTCTTGGATGTATGCCATCGGGACCAGGTGCCTTATTTACTTTGATTTTACTTATTTACTTTAATATATATATATATATATATATATATATATATATATATATATATATATATATGCAAATATAACTGTATGCTCATATTTGCTTTCCTGTGGAGGGTTTTTGTCACTTTTTTTACTCACCATAACTTAACTCAGTATATATATATATATATATATATATATATATAACAAAGAAAAAAGCTGCGCCTCTAAAGAACATATACAATGAATATATATATATATATGCTATAACAATATGATGTAAATATGGATGAATATCTTAATTATATAAGCAATATATACACATATATGATATTGTGGACCTATATTAGTATCAGGCCCACAAAAACATGAACAATAGTATATATAAAAGAGCAAAAAAAGGATAAACCAGTCCTCAATAAGTCCAATGAATGGTATAGGTGCTGGTATGCAGGGTCTCCGGCAGCTCTCAATATGGACCAACCACGTCCACAATATATCTAAAAAGGAATAAAGAGGAGAGAGCGCACGCCCATAGCGTATAAAAGTATTTAATGAGGGGGAGGGGGGAGAGAGGGGGGTAAAAAACGCACTTACAAAAATGCAATAAAATCAAGCATATGTGATATATAATAATCACCACCATCCGGTTTTTCTCTAGACTCTTGGGGCAGTTCCAGGCTCCGTTGGTAAGGGAGCAACGTCACAGCAGATTCCCAGGGCTGGTAACACCATCCGGTTAGACTGCAGACTTTTGGGGCCGTCCCAGGCTCCGTTGGCAGTTGAGCAGAGTCCCAGCAAATTCACAAGGCACAATGACGTCAGACGCACAGACATTGGAGTCTACACGAAGCGCTGGAGCGTATTGATCCAGGCGCGAGTGCTATAGGCACCACTACTACGGGACCTCTTTCTTGGACTATTATACAGCACACCTGCCTTGTGAATTTGCTGGGACTCTGCTCCACTGCCAACGGAGCCTGGGACGGCCCCAAAAGTCTGCAGTCTAACCGGATGGTGTTACCAGCCCTGGGAATCTGCTGTGACGTTGCTCCCTTACCAACGGAGCCTGGAACTGCCCCAAGAGTCTAGAGAAAAACCGGATGGTGGTGATTATTATATATCACATATGCTTGATTTTATTGCATTTTTGTAAGTGCGTTTTTTACCCCCCTCTCTCCCCCCTCCCCCTCATTAAATACTTTTATACGCTATGGGCGTGCGCTCTCTCCTCTTTCTTCCTTTTTATATATATATATATATATATATATATATATATATATATATATATACACACACACACACACACACACACACACACTGGCTCTTTTCTATGATAAATCCTAATAATAAATCCTAATACAGTATACAGATGCGCAAGCTGCAGTGTCTTTTAACGACAAAGCGGCATCATACAGTTGTTGAAGGCCCAGGACAGGGGGAGATTTCTGTATAGATGCCTTGCTGCATTACACTATGGAAACAAAGTTGAAGATCGATGCAGCAACCACTCCAAAGGACTGGGACTCACCAGGGGGAAGATTAAAAACTGGAAATATTTATTGAACTACATAAAAAGGGACACTCAGGACAAACAAAAATAGGGGCATTACACTATGCTCTGTGAATTTACGAATAAGGCAGTACTTGCCTATGAGACCGCTCAAGACATTGGGGTTAACGAATGAGGTTTTCTGAGATGCTCCATACTCTTCAACCATCAGAGAAACAGGCACGCTCTTTCCCGGCATGTGGAGTTAGACTAGCATTGGGGGTGCTTCAGCAGACCATCCAACATTTAGTCAGGAATCACATGTATCACATGTACACTTAAATTCACCCATCAAAGCTCCAACGTGTGCAATTTACTACATGCAATATCAGTTTGTGGACTAACCCTTTCGCTGACAGTGGGTCTTTTTATTTGCTGTACACAGTAGGGGTTTTTGTCATTTTTTTTATTCACCATAACTAATGTTGTGTCTGGTTATATCTTATAACTGACATTCTTCTAAAGTGATAACTCAAGCAATCCACAGCATTGAAAGTTCAGACCCTTTGCACATCATATATCGGGGGTACGGGGGTTTGCCATGTGGAAGCACTCAGCCATATAACATCTTTCCTACACAGGGTACATTATAATCCAATATATTGTTATTCGCTTTACCAGCAAGAAAGGAAATTCAATGGTAGTTTTAAATACACAAGTTTCATTTCCTTTTATAATTAGTACAAAGGGTTGTTTAGCTTCTATGGCAGAGAAAACTTAGAGTTACAATCTAAAGGGCAAACCACAGCATTTTGGGTCAGTCTCAAGCTATTTTTGACTCAGCTGTTTCCTTATATATGGAGCCTTTAGGATGTCAGCACACGCCATCTGCTCTCCCAAAGCTGGGATTTCCAAACGCATGGTTTTATTTATTCATTTTCATTAGCATAAATAATGGGGCATCTTCGCTTCACAACGTTCCACATGGAGAACAATAGAGTCCCATTGTCCTGGAAGATTGCAAATCAGAGGGGTTTTGCATTTAATTAGACTTATTTCATTAGTCTTCTGAAAAAAAAAACAAAAGCCGTTGGTAGGAGGTGTAAATTGCGACATTACAAATGTTTACCTGCAAATGTGTGTTTCCTTATCGTTTTGCAGATTCCGCTTATTGCCTTTTTGACAGCTTTTTTTGTGTGTGTATGCGAAAGAATGTCGAACACTGTAATTATTTATACATTTAATTAAAATGTAGGCATTAAATATTAATCTTTTCATATTGTACAATGAATAGTAAATGACAACTTAACTTCATACAGCCGATGCCATTAAAAACAGCTTTCTTTAATAAACTGCTTTTTATTTCCCTTTTTTTTCTATCCTAATCATGTGCTTTATGTTTCTATTTATATATATTTTTTAAATAAACAGCCACCAGGAAGCCCTTATTAAACTTCTGCGGGCGCCATATTTAAATCAGTAGTCACGCAGGTACGATATATATTTTAACACCTCTCCTTTTTTACGAGGGAAACCACACACTATTTTAAGCTCCGGGAACCCTTTGGATTCCGAAATACTTAGCAGTGAAGGTAAAACTTTGCAGTCCCCTCCAGGAGAGACAAAATGGCGGATTACATCTCCCACGTCAAACAAGCTAATATGAAAGAAGCCCCCTGTACCGCTCAGGAGAGAGGGCCTGGTGGAGACCTGAAGCAGCACTGATAGGGTTAAAGGGAGTTTAGGTTAGAAGGGGAAGAGGATTAGGAAGCTCACCCTCCTCGCCTGCTATTCTGGTGAGGATCCCACCCTCACACCATCATTTTTGCTATTCGTGTGGTGTGGAAAAATATATTTGTATTTATTTTGTACCACATTTGTGGTGTGTATTGTTTATCTTGTGATAAGTTCACATATATAAATAAAAGAAAGAATATGAACAAAGATGAGAGAAGTATCTGTGAAAGTATATATATAAAAAGCCCCGGGGGGTGGGGTGGGGTGGGGCGAGACTTGCAGGGTGGGGCAGGAGGCACACGCAGGGGAAGCTGGGTTGGTGCGCGCGGGGTTGAAGCTGGGTTGGCGCTTCCCCTCTGTCCCACGTTGGGAGCCTGCGGGGGAGCATGGAGGGGGGGGCGGAGCGGATCCACAGGCAGGAGGCCGGACACTCTGCTTGCCCTCAGAGACAGCGAGAGCCAAGGCCCGCCCCGTAGTCAGGGGAGGGGGGTGCTCAGCATCTCACAGGGTTGCTCAGGGCTCCCGGTGGGTGTGCCTCAGTATGAGACGCAGGGGGTGTCCGCTACCGGCGTGTGGGTAGGCACTGTGTCCGAGGCAAACGCGGTGTGAGGGCAGGCACTGGGTCCGAGGAGCACGCGGTGTGAGGCTGACGCTATGCCCATGACGTAACCCCACCCCGCAGGTCAATGAGAGCGAGAGCTGTGGCTGTGGTTGGGCGCCGGCCAATCAGAGTGCGCACAAACCCACAGACAACCATCGTTTGAGTTTTATATATATATATATATATATATATATATATGTAGCCCTTGTTCCACCCCCCCCCCCCTCCTAAGTGAGATAGGGGTGGGTATGCATTTATCTGCTACTTCTAGGTGCTGGTGCAAACCTGTAGGTAACAGGAGGGCTGAGCACTCCACGGTGGTGTGGGGAGAAACAGGACAGGAGGGACAGGTTACCTGGGTCTCAGTTGGTGCAGCGCCTCCTGCCAGCAGGGATCCTCTGTGGATGTTCAGGGGATGGGCCCCTACTGACGTTCCTCCATACACAGAGACAGTAACAGACAGTCTGGTCTTTTCTGATGGTTTATTTCAGCAACAGCTTAACAGGATATAGCACAAGCATTCTTGCTAGCTGTACTTCACATCTCCTGCTATTCTTTATCCTCCTGGTCAGAGCCCTGACTCAGGCCTACTCCCCTTCCATCTCCTCATGGGTGGGAGGAAGAGACTCCTTTTTCTTCCTCCTCTTACTCCATTCCTGGGAGTCACTGAACAGATCAGAACTGACTAAATGTGGGAGGATGTCAGAATTTATCATCTTTTGGGGAGTGTCTCTAACTCTGACTCATAGCAAGCCAGAGCTGGATACTGATAGGCCCACACGCAGACAGGGTGTGTTCCAACCAATTGTGTTCCCCTCAGATTGACATCCTCAGAAGTTGCTAGGCCCGTCCTTGAATACTGATAACCTCATCCAAGGCTGTAACACACACACAGGCCTAAGGAAGGAATGAACCTTTCCACTGCTTGCACTAACAGGACTGACAGAGGAAAGGCCCAGGGAAAAGAAGGCTAGGCTATATTCTCCCCCTGGTGAAACTCCACTGTCCCCACTTGGACAACAGTAGGCACAACACTACCTTACTGTGCAACAACCTGTAAATTTGGCATACATAGTATGAATGAACTGACCAATGCATATACATAGAGATACATTTGCATACACATTGCCTAACATAACAGAGAAGGCTACCTTCAGCAGTAGTGCGCAGGATCAGGCTTTCTGACCATCCCACCCTTTCCATCTAGCACCCTTACTGAGTAACACCTTCTTTTATCAAACTCAGAAATATATTCCACCCTATCAAGGTTGATATTACGCCCCACAACCCATACCTTGATCAAATGCTGGGCCCGAGCATGGGCTACATACATAGCAGTGGCATCTAGATGGGCGATGATGGCTTCCTTCACCCACTCCTTTCTATGTTTCTCAGCACTTCTCATGAGATTCTCAGGAAGATATGGGTACTCATACTCCATCTCCCTGAAACGATGCACCAAGACTCATTCAGCTCTGCTGAATTTAATTAAACTTTTCTCGGTCGCGGTGCCAGGTGCTCAGAATATGGGACTCTCCCACAATGATACTTCCACTGTCTCTTCCCTAACTGGAGACATCGCATTTAACACTTTAGGTACATTGGTGGCCTCTTCCTCTATACTATCCCCCCAAGGTACAGACATCCCCGCAGTTGACACAGGCATAATCGCATTACATTTCCCATTACCATTCAGGGTCACGGGACTCACGGGTGATAAGGGCCTGGGGTTCTGGGGTCTCACCCTGGGACTGGTGACAGAAGAGGAAGGCTGGGCAGAAGGGGCAGATGACACATGGACTGGGGCCACCGAAGACAAAGGGGCCTCGCCAAAGTCTCGAGAGGACACATCCAGGGAATTCTCCCCGGGAGGAGCAATGGCACAGTCCACGGTCAAGTTCAATTTGCCCCCTCCTAAGCCTTAATATAGCGGGCATCAGCCAGCACTTTGGCCTGGAGAGCGTCTCTGGCTTCCTTCCGCTCCCTACAATGCATAAGGAACAGATCAGTTCTTAGGGTAGCATTCACCGGAGCAGCATTGATATCAAATGAACCCATCCGTCCGGACAGCTCTGCGGCCTTCTCATCTCTCGGTGGTGTAGCAGCAACCAAATGGTCGAGGCAGTCATCAGGGGTGGTGCCGGCCAGCACTTCTCCCGAAAGTTGACCCCTCAACAGCATGTCGTCGAAGTAGCGCTCAGCAGCTCGCATGTAAGTGAGGGCACGAGCGCGGGCCTCGCACATCTCCTGCTGACGCTGCAGATACAGCTCCGCAGCTTTATGAGCATGATCCCAGCGAGGATCCGTAAGGGGAATATCTTGCTCACCACCAGCAACAGCAGCCAGGATGTCCCCAACACGATCGGGTATGGAGGAGGTATCGGCCGATACCTCTGGGGTGTCCGGAGCAGCAGACTCCTCAACGGATGGTACCTCCCTTTTGGAGCAACTTGCCGGTGCGGCAGTAGAACGCACCTCACAGTAGGGTGGTGGGGCGGTTCCGCAAGGCTCGGACGGCAGGCCACTGAGTGCAGGTGGCGCAGGGAGGGATTGCTCCGGAGGAGGAGGAGTATCAGACAACCGTTGGAAGGCATTCACCCAGGCGGTGGGACCCAGCAGCGAGCCTTCTTTCTGACCGCCATGTTTTACGGTGGGAAGTTCCATGCTTGATCCAGACGACGGGTAAGTAGCCACCACTTGCAGGTCGGGATAGAACAGTTCATATACCATGGCTAGGTAATGACGAGTAGCGTCATCCGCCGACCCCTGGGCCAATTGTGCCAATTTACGCACAAGCTGGTATAGAGTGCGCAGCTACATGGTGCTCATCGCAATGTCGCTTGGAGGTCTTCGGGTCTAGCCCTGAGATAGGGCACTCTGCATGCAGGGCAGCTCTCAAGTAATTGTAACTGGCCGCTTGGATAATCACATAGCGGGCAGACCCCGAGGAGTTGGGTATCATAGGAGTCCTGGATGACGAAGGGCTCTTCCAGTCAGCTCATAAATCTGCCCACGGTTCTCCATCTGGGTAGTATAACAGTCCACAGTAGAGGCACAACTGCTGTCTCTGGAGTACACATGCGTCTGGCTCCCCCCATCCTGTGTGCTCCGTCAGGGCACACCCAGCTCCTCCCCCTGGTGGATAGTATAGTCCAATCCGGAGCACATAAGGGGGAGGGGTTTCAGCAGTTTGCGCTGTTTCTGCAAACTATAATCCAGCAAAAGCTTGCAAGTTGATGCAGCTTTTGCAAAAGAGCACATGGCTTCCCTGATAGTGGCGGAAACCGCCATTTTGAGGTAGTAAAGAGTTCATGCAGAGTTCCCAAGTTCTCTGGAACCACTATTTTGAAAGCACAAAGTCCAGCACCATGCGGTCTCCTTCAGAGCAAAACCACATCTGGTGAGGACTTATGAGCACATGCGTGACCCCTTTTCTTTAGTAAGGAGCCACACAAAAATAAAGCACAATTTGTTTCTTTGAGTACCACGCACCCTGGTATAGCTTCAGGGAATGCCTCACAAACAGGATTGCAATAGTCACTTATTGCTGAGTACACAGGTGCTGATGCCACCTCAGAGGCCCTGTCCCCTTGCTGCTAGTCTTCGTTGTAGGATACAGAAGGGTCACCACTCCTCCCTGGTGTAGCATCAGGTAGACGCCCCAACTGCCATGCCAGAATGGTCTGCAGGCTCCCTGGTGTCGCCTCAGGAACCTGATCCCCAATTCTTTCTTGGATATTCTGATAGGCAGGGTCACCACTCCTCCCTGGTGTAGCCTCAGGTAGACGCCCCAAATCCTATTATTGACGAAATGTATGTGGGTATCCACACTCCCTGGCACATAGCCTCCAGGGGGTGGCCCCACACAATAGCAAGTCCATATGAGGGTATCCACACTCCCTGGCATGCTGACCAGGGGGTCGCCCCAACATAGAAATTGCCTTTTTGGGTAACCCCCTCCCTGGGGAAGCTTCAGGGAGAGATTCCCTTATCTTCCTTCAGCGGAAGAGCCTGTCTGCTGCTGTCTGTGCTGCATAACAAAGTCCAAGACTGCTGCACTGTCTGCTGAAAACCTGTCCTGTTGTAAAACCTGTCCTGTCCTGGGAGCATTTCTCTCTCAGCAGCGCCTCCAAATGTAGCCCTTGTTCCACCCCCCCCCTAAGTGAGATAGGGGTGGGTATGCCTTGATCTGCTACTTCTAGGTGCTGGTGTAAACCTGTAGGTAACAGGGGGGGGAGGGTTTCTGCGTTAAGGGGCATGGCATCTTACAATTAGTATGTATGCATGTATATCTTCATTTATATAGCGCCATCCAGGTACGTAGCAGCAGTAATAGGAGTCCCTGCCTGAAGAGCTTACAATCTACAGTAAGTGGTTAATAGTGTCAAACAGCCTGATAGAGATCAGTGTTTTTAAAAAGTAATTGCTCTGTGTTAGGTTTCAGAAAATTGCTAACTTGTTAAACAGTGGGATAAACTACCGTATTCTGCTCCTTAGTATAGAATTATCGATGTAATACTTATGGAATACTGTGGGACAGAGTTGTGTTTTCTTGATTCTAGTGAAACTGGGTTTGTAAAAAAAAATTTTTTTAAAGTACATTAGCTTGTACTCGGGGTCTCAAATTTAAAAAAAAAATACTGATATCATTGCCATTGCTAATAGTTTTGTGTCAATACAGTTTCCATTTGCTTTCTTCCCTAAATACATGGAGCATCAGGGCTAAATATGTGTTAAGCTGGAGTTAGATCCTGCTGGGGAAGAGGCTTAATTGACATATTATGGGACACAGTCTAGGATAACTTGCTGCAGCCACGCCTCCACAGCCACCACACCGCAGCCACTCCTCCACAGCAAACTCGCCGCAGCCACTCCTCCACAGCCACCACACCGCAGCCACTCCTCCACAGCAAACTCGCCGCAGCCACTCCTCCACAGCCACCACACCGCAGCCACTCCTCCACAGCAAACTCGCCACAGCCACTCCTCCACAGCCACCACACCGCAGCCACACCTCCACAGCAAACTCGCCGCAGCCACTCCTCCACAGCCACCACACCGCAGCCACTCCTCCACAGCAAACTCGCCGCAGCCACTCCTCCACAGCCACCACACCGCAGCCACTCCTCCACAGCAAACTCGCCGCAGCCACTCCTCCACAGCCACCACACCGCAGCCACTCCTCCACAGCAAACTCGCCACAGCCACTCCTCCACAGCCACCACACCGCAGCCACTCCTCCACAGCAAACTCGCCGCAGCCACTCCTCCACAGCCACCACACTGCAGCCACTCCTCCACAGCAAACTTGCCGCAGCCACTCCTCCACAGCCACCACACCGCAGCCACACCTCCACAGCAAACTCGCCACAGCCACTCCTCCACAGCCACCACACCGCAGCCACTCCTCCACAGCAAACTCGACGCAGCCACTCCTCCACAGCCACCACACCGCAGCCACTCCTCCACAGCAAACTCGCCACAGCCACTCCTCCACAGCCACCACACCGCAGCCACTCCTCCACAGCAAACTCGCCGCAGCCACTCCTCCACAGCCACCACACCGCAGCCACTCCTCTACAGGCATAGACACAGGACGGAGACAGACAGTCAGTGATAGAAGACACAGGACGGAGACAGACAGTCAGTGATAGAAGACACAGGACAGATAGTCACAGAAAACACACCCACAGGACAGGGAAATTCAGAAACCGAGCTTCACCTCTACTGCCCATGCTGTTTCCTCCTCTACTTGGCCACACACTCAGGCTCATGACACCTCCTCCTGGCAGACATTCAGGATAGAGGAAAATGCCCAGCCTCCTGGCATCAGCCCTACTTTCTCCCTGTTCTGGGAGAACTGGAAATCCTGCGGCACACTTTTGATCCTCTCACGAAACCCCTAGGTGCCTACAGTAACCAATAGTAACAGAATTTTCACATATCTGCAGTCAGGACCAGAAGTTCCACGAAGACATAGATCTGGAGGGAGATCTGTGACCGAGTCTCCTCCCTGGGAATTGCTTCCCGGAGTACAGAGAATTGTAAAAAGAAGTTTGTGGATATGAAGAAAAAAGTGCACAAAAAAGACAACAGGTGGCGCCATTCCTCGAGGACCTGAGGAGGTCCCTCTAACCCCCGGAACATGACCCCCATGGAAGAGCAGCTGAGCACCATCATGAGCCCTCAGGACATATCCAACTTGTCCAGTGACAGGGACATCAGGCGCAGTGAATCCAGCCCTGAGCAAAGTGAGTACTGTGACATGAATCAAGGTACAAAGGTATTATACTGTAGGCTAATACCGTGATTCAAAGTCATGACTCAACACATTGTTCAATGATGTACATTACTGCAGTATCGCATACAAACTAATCACATCATGAGACATGAATCTGAACATTCAGCCATTACTGTACCTACAACTCCATAGCGTATAAAGGAACTTTATATAACACACACATACAGTAAATACATAGATGCTATTGCACTGGATGTAGTAATACTACATCATAAATGTTCAATATGCAATGCCATCATGTCAGAAAGAGAGTGCGTAACAAAATGGTACGGTATAAAAATAAAACACTTGCTCACCAGTCTTAATATAGAGAAATACAAACAATTTCTTAAAGATTCAATGTTTATGTGCAAAATGACACCTTCGTCAGTACATGTCCAGATGAAAGTGTTAATTTTGCACATAAACATTGATTATCTAATATTGTAATCATGTTATATTTACTGTATCTATATTAAGACTGGTGTGCTACCGGCTT
This sequence comes from Ascaphus truei, assembly GCF_040206685.1. Classification (NCBI taxonomy): domain Eukaryota; kingdom Metazoa; phylum Chordata; class Amphibia; order Anura; family Ascaphidae; genus Ascaphus; species Ascaphus truei. The sequence continues at coordinate 67,662,613 of NC_134488.1, read as the reverse complement.
TTTTGGTTTGTATGGCTTACACATCGGCAGCACCAGGACTGCAAATGAATGTGCACCCAGCACCTGTAATTCCTGTCGAGGTGCATCTCCAATGGAAATTTATGGTTGTAGACAGTGGCGCTCACTTAGAATAAAACATTAACATACAGTAGACAGCTCTTGCTTCCACACTTGAGTAGCCTTAATTGTCAGAGTCATGCTTATGGGAACACACACTTAATAGAATGAGAATCTTTAAACACACATCTTTTAAACATATTGACTAAAGGGTTTGCAATGTTTTAAAGTCTCAAACTCACATTACAAATAATGTCAGTGTGTCCTACATCAATCTTTGCTCACCTGTATAAATAATGGATCTACAGTATATTCAGTAACAATATATGGCTAGACCACGTAATGGCCACTTAAGTAGTTGGATTAAGTTGCAGGTAATTAATTCTATGTTCACATACTCACATCTAAGTTGCAATATTCTTATTTTAATCTTACAGGTACATAAGGCAATCAGTGGATATGGGCCAGATCAGGGATGTGGCCAGGGACGTGGTCGAATTACCCAGTGTTGCCCCACTGCTTTTGGTTGCACCCTGTGGTGAGTCTGTGGTACCTCCACAGAGACACAGCAGCAAGGAGTTGTTGCGGCACTACCTGCTTTACCCGAAGCAAAGTTTGCAAAGCAGATATCTAAGGGTCATATTTGTCGATTCCCGCCGTGATCACAGGGAGTTGATGGCTTTGGGATGAAGTCTGGTCAATGCCCTGAACAGCCCCGCCAACCAACTGGTTTGCATGATGCATGAAACCATTGAACTCTTGCATCCAGGATCACAACTCCCTACATTGGCTATGACAGGTTCCAGCACTGAGTCTGGACAATCAGACCCCCCTTCACCTTTGGTCACACATAGCCAGAGAGGACAAGTGAGACAGCGGGGAGGGCAGTGTGGCCATTCTTGCCAACATCAAAGGCACCGTTAATAATATAAAGTAAAAAAGGAAAGTAAAAAAAAAAATCAATACTAGAACATGTTAAAGTGCAAGACCAGAGTAGTAAAATAAGAGACAAAACACACTGAATCCTGATAAGACTACAAATTGACACAAGTGTTCGCTCAAGTAGACAAGCAATTCAGTAGAGTACTATACACATACTTCAATGAATACCAACACTGACAATAGAACATTCCAGGACGTAATAGATGAATACTGTATGGAGGATAACAAAGATAGCTGAACAGATGGAGCCTTAGTAGCGGTGGGTGAAGCTCCTGGGTCAAGGATAGGATCACATGCTTATGAATGGTATGTGGAAAGGACAAATGTGGGTCAGGACCCAACATTCAAGTGCCAACAATAAGTAAGAGACAAGAGAGATGAGAGGCATCTGTGGAGAGAGGAAAATGGACGGATCACTTGACCATCAGAATTAGAAATAATGTAAGGTTCTAACTGGAATACTGAGAGCAAAATAGTAAACATTAATAAATAGAAAGTGGATGAGGTTATCACCACGATGGGGACCACTCGTCAATAGGCTAGATAGTGCTCCGTACAATAAGCAGCTCAAGTCCAGATCCTTGTTTATTCCATGTGGAACCAAATTGTCTACTCCTGATCCAAGTAGCCTCCTTTTGTAATAGAGCCCTCATAAGGCTGCCTCCTCTCCTGGACCTGACAATGCTGTCAATACAGAAACACACAAAGTGAAAACCGGGCGCTTCTAAACTACAATATTAAAGTGAAATAATATATATTATATAAGTAAAAGATATACAGTGCAGAATAATATCACAATGTGATATGTGACCTTCACCAACAAAACGTGAAATATATAATCTAGTGTGAAATACACCTAAATAAAATAAAGCAGATCTACACCCTTTATAAGGACTGTCCAGGTCCAAATAGATCTTGCGTAGTTTTCCAATTGGGAGGAGCGCTTTGATGCTCACGTGAATATGAAAAAAAGAAACAATATAATAGTGCAGATGGTAATAAAAAAATATATATGTATGTGATCAAAAAGTCTATGCAATAGTTGTACTCACAAATGGTAAGATAAAATAGACTTATCAGAGACCCATCTCTCTCTGATAAGAGCCCTTGTCTTGGATGCCCTCTTAGGATATATAGGTCTGGAAGCTTGTGGTCTATGTAGAACGTATAGATACTCAAAATACGTTCAATGAATTTACCATTTGTGTAAAATGGGAGTGCTAAATCCTTACCATTATTGTTGTGCAATACAATTTTAGATCGTACCATACCATTGTGCGTTCTCTCTCTTCTCTCTTCATATTCCTTGGGAGATATTTTGAGTATCTATACGTTCTATATATACCACAAGCTTCCAGACCTATACAATGCTGTCAATAACCTGGAAGTGTAACAGGCAGGAAGTATGCCCAGCTTGTGTGAGCTGGTGGGCCACTGGAGCCTCCACGTCCCCCGTCCGGATCGCAGCCATGTGCTGGCGAATCCTATCCTTGACCTGTTGTGTGATTTCACCCACATAGCCAAGCCGACAGGGACACTTGATTAAGTACACCACAAAACTGTTTGGTATGATAGGTATGGCCAGTCAGGGAATGGGTAAAATTATCCACCTCCTGAATGCTGCCACATTGGTAACATGAGCAACAAAGGAAGGTGACGACCTTTTATTAGCCCAAAAATGTCTGATGAGGAGGAGATCTGCATCTTAAATCTGCTCTCATTAAGGAGTCCCTCAAATTTCTATCCCTCTTACAGGAAAACAGGGGCGGTGCCTCCGAAAAGGTCTCAAAGAATCCTGTACTAGGATGATCCGAATGATCTTCCTAATTCGACCACTTAGAGTGCTAAAAGTGGATACGAAAGGCAGTGAGAAGTTACCTCCTGATCTACTGTTTGTGTTCAAGTCCCTGGATAAAAGTGCCTGTCTGTCTTGTGCATTACCCTTGTCCCGTTGGATTTCCAGCAGGTGAATTGGATAACCTTTAACACAAAAACGTGAAAAGACATTCTCCAGACCACGTTACAGTCTGTCATCTGTGTTAATAATGCGCTTAACTCTAATAAACTGACTGTATGGAAGCCCTTTAGTGGACCCGGTGGATGGTAGTTTTGAAAATGAAAAAGATTATTGAGATCAGAGGGTTTTATGTAGAGATCCGTTACCAGTTTGTTGTCTCTAATAGAAACAACAGTGTCTAGAAAGTTAATAGAAAGGGGATCGTGGTGCATTGTAAAGCTAATGTTGTCAAGACAACCACATAGATCATTCACAACGTGAGTGAGTGCTGTGACATCTCCAGACCAAAGCATAAATACATCGTCGATGTAGCAGATCCACATACGCACACACTCCACAAACCTTGGATGAGAGTCTACAAATTTGTTTTCAAAATCGTTCACGAAGATATTGGCATGCCACATTCAACCCCATAGCCGTCCCCTGCCGCTGGATGTAAAATTGCTCTTTGGAAGAAAACAATTCTCCTTAAATACAATCTCAAGGAGATCTACTGTATAATTAACATCCACTCTCTGGGAGAGCACAGTCTGCGTGCATACAGGAATTCCTTAATGGCAAGTATACCACCATCATGTGGGATGGAAGTATACAGGCTGTTCAAATCAAGACTCACTAGAAAAATGCCATCCAGAGAACCAGAGAAGGACTCAATCATCCTAAGAAAATCTGTGGTACCCTGAATGTAGGATATAGATTTGGTCACCAAAGGATGAAGACGTTTATCTAAAAATACTGCTACTGGTTGAAACACTGAGTCCGTGTCAGCTACAATAGGACGACCGGACGGGGTGCAATAGTCATTATGAATCTTGAACCTGTATTAGACTGGAATAATTGGGTCTTTTTGGTCAGAAACTCATACACATACACCCCCTTCTAGTGCATCATGAGTAACTCTATTGATTTTGGGTGCTATATAAGTGGTGGGATTATGTGTGAGAGATTCATAGATACCCCTAACGTCCAATTGATCCAAAATCTCTTGTCTGTAATCCAAATGATTCATAAGTACAATTGCACCCACTTATCAGCAGGTGATATCTGGTTCATCCTCCAATTCTTTGAGAAATGTATATTCTAAACGAGTAAAGTTGGTCTGAGTACCAAGCCCTTATTGAGATGTGTAGTGTTGTTAATTTTTTCGATATAATTTTTAACCAGTCTTATGAATGTCTCAATTGTGTGGTTCATGGGTGGAGGATTGCATTTACTGTACACTCTGTGGTGAGAATATGGAAAAGTGAGTCAACATCAATATCCATGTTACCAGATGGGGAGGCAGGTTCATGTTCCACAAAAGAACCTCAGTCTGACATTCCTAAAGAATCACATAAGCTCAATGTCAAGATCCATAAAATCAGTCTGATTAGTGGGAACAAAAGACAACTCTTTGCTGAGTATTGAAACCTGTTCAGGATTTAAGATTTTGCGGGATATATTTACCACCAAGGGGGTTGAGATTGGGACTGCGACTGCATTCTCCTTGTGGTCACGTTGGACTATGAGTGTTTCTGGCTGACACTCCTGATCTTCCTGCGCTGGCCCTGTGCTGGCGTTGTTGCAAAAATTGTGGGGGGTCCTTGGGATGACTCGCTCCCAGACTTATTCCAGATTGTCGTATGGTCTTCTGAACTACACCCCTGTTCTTGTGTGTCTCCATCACTGATCTTCCCTGCAATTTCCCCACCACTGCCAATTGTAAATATGACCAGAAGCGTAATCACTTGAGTCTCTTAAGAAATCCAATCCAATCGGCGGCCCGTCTGGTCACGCAATATGGTGCCTAATAACGTAATGAGCTTCCATATTCCCCCTCTGGCTGTGACACCACTCTCTCCACACAGGGATCTATAGTATTGCATCTCCTCGTTTCTATGGGGACCGCATGGATCCAACCAGCTAGCACGTTGGGAGGCACGTAATGCTGAGTGATGACGTCATGAGCCCAGCCTCTTTTAAACTGCCACTCCGGCAGTCCCACCACAGGCTGCATTTCTGACGAACATTGCCCAGTGTTGGATGGTTTTATTTTTTGCTGTGTATTGCAACATTTTTGTGCATCTTTGCTTTACTTGTTTTTTTCATTTGTATTGGCATCTGGTAACTTATAACTTGGTACTCACATAGGCAACACTATAAGAAAAGTACTCCGGTAGTCTAGAACCATTGGGAACGGGCTTGAGAAAGGGGTTGTTCCCGAAACCTTCCCCCCCTTGATTTAATATTGTCTTCCCCCCTTTGCTTTGCTTTGGCTAGCCTACCCCACCCAGTATAACCCATTTTTTAACCAGAATCCCTTGTATATTTTGCCATTTTATTTGCTCCTGTCTTTTGGCCACTGTTTATTTGTGAGCTAAGCTAAGTATTGTTTTTTCATATTTTTCACTATTTTTGTAGGTTTGTTAGAGCTCACATCTTTTATTTGTTTACCTGTGTGAAGGACCGCCGACAGGACAAGTGTTCCGGGCCCAGCGGGGGGCCCGGCGGCCCGACAATGCAGTTGGGCCCGACCTTTCATTGCCTCCGGGCCCCAGCTCTCCCAAGCTGCGGGCCTCCCTCCACACTCGGCGCGTCACCAAGCCTCCCACTCATGCCGGTGCGCGCCATAAATTCAGCCCAGCTTACTTCCGGCACACGCTGATGATAGAGAGGCCAGAAGCTCGGTGTGGGACAGTCAGTGAGGAGGGAGGCCCGCAGCTGGGGAGACCCGGGGCTCAACCAAAAGCCTGAGACCATCACGAAGGTAAGTCTGTATTACATATGTATTGTTTTTTTTAAATATGTATTTCGGGGGGGGGGGGTATATGTATTTGGGGGGGTTTATATGTATTTGTTTTTTTTTATATATGTACAGTATTTGCTTTTTTTATATGTATTGGTTTTTTTTATATGTTTTTTTAAAATCAGTGTTCGACAAACCTATACATTTGCTCGCCCCGGACGAGTGGATTAAACATTGTGGCGAGCTCCTATTGGCCCAAGGAGCACACAAGTGGTACTAGGTGGCGAGTAGATTTTTTTGTTCGGCGAGTAGATTTTTTGGTGATTTGTCGACCACTGTTTATATGTATTGGGGTTTTATATGTATTTGGCTGGGTTTATATGTATTTGTTTTTCTTGTATTTGTTTTTTTATATGTATTTGTTTTTTTATATATTTTGGCGGTCTTTTATATGAATGGGGGTGTTATATGTATGGGGGTTATATGTATGGTTTTTTATATGTATTTGGGGTTTAATATGTATTGGGTGGGTTTTATATGTATTTGTTTTTTTATATGTATTGGGGTTATATGAATTGGGGGGTTTATATGTATTGGGGAGGTGGGTTTTTGTATGTGTTTGGGGATTTATTTTGTATGTATTTGTGGGTGGGAAATTTCATGTATTGGGGGTGTTTTTTTTTTGGCATATATTTTGTGGGGGGGATTGTGTGAGGGGGAGGGAATGAGTGTGAGGAGGGGGATTGAGCAAGGAAAAGAGGGATTAAGAGTGAGACGCAGGGGATAGAAATACATGTGACGTGGGGCAGGGATTGAGTGAGAGTGGGGTAATTTGTGGAGGGGGGAGAGTGAGAGGTGAGACAGAGGGGAGAGAAATACATGGGAAGAGGGAACGAAATAGAGGGGGCTCGTGAGGTGTGAAATGGAGGGGCTCGCAAGGTGTGAAATCGGGGGGCTAGCTACACTGCCGATGGGGTAGAGGGCCCCGGGGGAGGACCCGATCATAAGCCTAGTCCTGGGCCCCGGGAAAACTGTCTGTGGCCCTGCCTGTGTGTGTATTTGTATACAACACGTACAGTGCCTGTTATTATTGCTACAATAGTTTACAGTAAAATACTATGATTCTTGCTTCTCTTGTTTGCATGTACGTGTATGCGGGTTGCCTACCCCATTTTTTGTCTACAAGGTTTGAAACATATTACTCCCATTGCCCATGTGTGCAGTTTTTTTTTCTGATATTCTGCCACATGGGTTAAAGAATTGTTCATTTGTGGGTTAAACAGGATCCCCTCCTTAGGATGTGTTTTCACGCATTAATTCTCTTCACCAAGCAGTAATTTGGTGGTCTAGCTATATACTCAATTTCTATGTAAATCAGGCCTAATTCTTATGTAATTTTAAATAAAGCTAATCAGACAGCAATTAAACCTCAATAACACTTTGAACAGCCAATTTCTATATAATTACCACACAATAATAGCTTTATTAAACCCAAATTAAAAACTTATTTGATCCAGTTAGCATAGTGTTGATAAAATAATAAATACAGTTCTGTTTTCTGTCTGATTTGTTGGAAAACAAGAATTTAATAGCTTCATTAGGGCCAGAGAATTATGCCTATTTACACATTGTTTTGCCTTTTGTTGAATGGGCAGTTATACAGCAATAGATAACAGACATAAAAAAAGCACAGGGAGATGTGTGGTACAGTGATTAAGTAGCTGGCACTGAATACAAATTTGTTTGGAGGTCAAATCTTGTCTTGGACACAAGTGACCAAGTGAGTTTGAACATCACATATCCCTTTACCACCTTTTAGCTGCCCATGTAACAAAACTTTATTTAAATCGGCTTCTTTGTCTTGGTGGCTGTTGTGTAGATGGAGCAATAGTCTTGTTCTGCCAAACTTCCATCTCAGAGGTGATGGCACATATCAGCACCACATAACTTCTAATTTGTTATCGGTTAGAAATGTTAGTGCTGAGATTATCACATCATCGTGTTTTACTGAAATGTAAATGAATAATGCAGTGATCCTTAGTGCATTAGTTACAAAAGATAAACCAGGTTAATCATGATGGATCATGTCATGTTTTATGTAAAAATTCTATTTTTAAAGGCATGGTTGTTTCAAGAACACAATTCTTATGTGAGCTGTCGGAAATGCTAAATGTGTAATGAATATAAAGGATTATACACTGGTGGTAGATGAACTGTATTCTACCACTGTTTACTGATCAGTGAGTTCAGTAGTAAATATACAAGTAACATATAGGGCAATATCACCTACGCTTTAAGGCAGCCTATGGACCACAGGTAAATATGGTTTAGCACTGTTTAGTAAATATGACCATAAGCTGCCTTCTATTATCATAACTTCTCCCTATAACTCCTTCTCTAACTGCTCCTACAAACTCTTTGTATAACTCCTCCCTAACTGCTCCTATAACTTCTCCCCTAACTGCTCCTACTGTACAAACTCTTTGTATAACTCCTCCCCCAACCCTCCCCTAAATGCTCCTATAACTTTTCCCCTAACTGCTCCTATATCAGCTCTCTATAACTCCTCCCCTAACTAATCCTGTAACTGCTCCCTATAACTCCTCTCCTAATTCCTCTTATAACCGCACCCAAAACTCACTGACATCAGGAGCTAAATGGACAGAAAGCACTTTTATAAATTAGCACAGCTTTGCGCAAACTGGGGGGGCACCAGACTTTTAGGGGGGGGCGCGGCATTTACAGAGCGCTGAGAGCGCGAGACCTCTGTAATTTACTTACCAGCCTTCAGTCCACGCATCTCCATGGCAACGCAGCGTCATTTTACCCCTGTTGCCATAGAGATGCGGCGTCAAATGACGGGGTGGGTCATGGGGTGTGTCATAATTTTTTGTCCTGTATGTTTCACTTTGTGTGTTTATATATGTGCAACCCCTCATTTTGAGGTTGTTTTAATAAAGACAGTCGGTGTTTCCTCAGTGTGCTTTCTGCCGTTTCTTTTCTTGTTTTGTGAGCTTCCTGTAAAGGAGTTCACTTTCATCTAGAGGTGTGGAGTCCCTCCGGCAGACGCGGTGCAATACTACAATTAGGACTGCACCAGCGTTGTGCATTATTTGTTTATCTTTGAAACTACTTGAAGGTTTAATACGGGATAATATTCAGGAATACCTAATGGAAAACAAAATTATTAGTAATAGTCAGCATGGATTTATGAAGGATAGATCATTCCAAACTAACCTTATTTGTTTCTTTGAGGAGGTAAGTAGGAATTTAGACCAGGGTAATGCAGTTGATGTGGTCTACTTAGATTTTGCAAAGGCTTTTGATATGGTTCCACACCGAGGTTGGTGTACAAAATAAAGCAAAGTGGACTCAGTAAAATTATATGCACCTGAATTGAAAACTGGTTGAAGGACAGACAACAGAGGGTTGCCATAAACGGGCAATGGATGGAAGGGAAGTAAACATAATTATGCCCCTTTACAAAGCATTAGTAAGACCACACCTTGAATATGTAGTACAATTTTGGGCACCACTCCTTAGAAAAGACATTCTGGAACTAGAGAGAGTGCAGTGAAGAGCCACCAAATTAATAAAGGGGATTGGCAATCTAATTTAGGAGGAGAGGCTAGCTAAATTAGATTTATTTACATTAGAAAATTAGATTTATTTACATTAGAAAAGGGGCATCTAAGAGGGGATATGATAACTATATACAAATATATTCGAGGACAGTACCAGGAGCTTTCAAATGAACTATTCATCCCAAAGGCAGTACAAAGGACTCGGGGGCCATCCCTTTAGGTTGGAGGAAAGGAGATTTCACCAGCAACAAAGGAAAGGGTTCTTTATAGTAAGGGCAGTTAAAATGTGGAATTAATTACCCATGGAGACTGTGATGGCAGATACAATAGATTTGTTCAAAAAAGCCTGCGCATCTTTTTGGAAGGGAAAGGTATACAGGGATATACAAAATAAGTAAACATGGGAAGAATGTTGACCCAGGGATTAATCCGATTGCCAATTTTTGGAGTCAGGAAGGAATTTATTTTTCCCCTTATGAGATATCATTGGATGATATGACTCTGGGGTTTTTTGTTTGCCTTCCTCTGGATCAATAAGTAAGTACAGATATAGGATAAAGTATCTGTTGTCTAAATTTAGCATAGGTTGAACTTGATGGACGTACGTCTTTTTTCATCCTCATCTACTATGAAATTATGTAACCTCTTAGAAGCCATAGTTGCCATGAAGGCATGCATTATGCATGCCTTCATAGCCACTAACATAACCAAGGAGTACCGGTTATAGTGATACCGGTATAGTCCCAGCCTCCCTAACACCTCCTCGTGCTCTCCCCCTCTATTTCTCTCCCCCTTCCACTTTTTCCCCCTTCCCTTCTAACTTCCTTGCTCTCATCAGCCTCTATTTCTCCCCCCCCCCTCCACTGCCCCTGTCTCCGTCCTCTCTGTCCTCCCCACTGTCCCCCTCTCTTACTCTTCTGCCCTCTCACAATTCCTAGACCACACACACATAATCCCCCCCACACACACGTACAATCCCCACACACACACAATTCCTCCCACATTAACAAAATGCCCCCACACACAGTCCCACCCCACATGCACAATCCCCTTACACATGCACAATCCCCCCTATACATACACTCCCCCATCACACACAGTCTCTTCCCTCACACACACACACAATCCCCACACATAATCCCCCCCTCAGACACACATGACCAATCGCACAACCTGGCCCCTATGCTTTCTGCACCCCCCCCACGCTCTCCGGCCCCTTCGTGCTCTCCACCCCCTCTCTCTTCTCCCCCCCCCCCCCCCCTCATGCTCGACGGTCCCTTCATGCTCTCCACCCCCCTCCCCCCACGCTCTTCAATCATTTTGCACTCTCTGCTCTCCCCACCCGCACACTCTGACCCCCACGCTCTCTGGTCCCTTCACGCTCTCACCCCCCACCCCCAGTGCTCTCCGGTCCCTTTGCGCTCTCCGTCCTTCACGCGCTCTCCGTTCCCATCTCGCTCTCCACCCCCTGTGCTCCGCGGTCCCTTCGCGATCTGCCCCACCTGCTATCTGTCACCCCTGCGTTCTCTGCCCACCCCCTATGCTCCCTGTCCTTGGCGCTCTCCGCCTCCCCTGCGCTATCTGCAACGATCTTAGCGGCAGCATCGTAGTAACGCCATTGTATTAACCTTAAGGAAAATAACATCCATTGCTCATGTTGGTAATGTGACTTTACGTGCGCTGAGTTAGCGGACCTCTGCGTGTCTAGCCCTCTGCCTCATCTTCACGCCCTTTGCCATCCTTGATATCCATGCCCTCAATGTTTCGGTCACTCATGAAACCTTATAGTATCGTTTCTCCCAGCCATTGACACTGACAGTCTATGTGACATCTTTGTTCTAGAGAAACGCCTGCTCCCATTCCTTTGTTTGCACTGAGTGTATAATAGCTGTGACAGTAAAGCCGCACATATGTGACAGTGGAACAAACAGCTTGAACTACATACTCCAGCAGCCACTGAGCTTCCCTCAGAGTAATTTCCGCTGAGAGTTTATCACCACTGAGCCGCAAATGGCTCTGGCTGATCAAACACAGTCTTTCGCATACTGATGCTCGCGTTCCAGTTTGGCACAACTACTGCAACCTATCATTTCCGCTCCCGTGTCCCCGGACACCACTACACCATGCAATAAATGGGTGCTATGTAAGTGGCTGAAATACTGCCGCTCTGGATTCCCATATTACCAGAGGAAATTCTCCCTCTCTCTCCCCCCCCTACAAAGCGATATTTCGCAGCTGTGAAATATCGAACGGTTTGAGCCAAACACGGGGGGGAGACCTCTTCTTACAAAGCGGGATATCAGTGTGTGGCAGAGGCAGGTCTGAGTGACGGTTATGAGCTGTTCATAGGACCCCTGCTGCAGAGTCTAATCTCATCTCTGTGAAATGAAGCTGAAACGGCCCGTGAAATTCTTTATTGCATTAGCGGCACTGTTCCTGCCGAAAGCTGTCTCAGACACACATGCACAATAAGGTTAGGTGGGTAACTGAGTAACAAACACGCACTACATACAGTACATGGAAAATCTCACACGCTTACCAACATCATTCCAGCCTTTGAAGTGGTAGTCCCACCAAGCAGATTTTACGATTGCTTTGCAGACAAAGAAAACAGACCCCAGAAGATATTAGGTAAAGATTGTAACGAGCTCTCCCAGAATGCAGTTGCTGTAAAAGCACAAAAAGTTGCAAAAAGAATTTAATAATTCTTATGCTTGTGAGAATTAATTATTTTTTAGGGGGGGTCAATAACCTATTAAATATGATTAGTTCACTTTGGTTTTAGGAGAAATTGGCTGTTTAAAACAGCAGTTAAATGGGTGCAGGTATAGGGTGTGGTTATAGGAGCAGTTGGGGAAGTAGTTATTGGGTGTGGTTATAGGTGCAGTTACAGCAGGAGTTATAGGGAGCAGTTATAGGAGCAGTTACAGCAAATTGACTCATAAGGAAATCATTGCGTCAAGAGGCAAATTGGAATTTAAATAACGTATTTCTGTGAAAATGTCAGAGATGTCCACCTCCAAAGACCAGTCAGTGAGATTTGGGAGTTTTGAAACAAAAACACATTACATTTGAGTGATTTTACCAGTAAGACTCCGTTGAAGTCTGAGACGCTGATGCTAAAAATCAGTGAGACTGATTCCAAACCTGAAACTCACAGATGATCAGTGAGAATTGAGAGGTGTACAATACCCAGCAATATCCGCAGTTACATCTCACATAAACCACTGAGTATTTTACAACATTCTTGCGAAGACTACGGATATTAATAGTCACATTTGAAAGGAGATCTACCCTAAAGTGGGAAGCAGGGGGCCCCCGGTGTTCTACCGTATTCATTTCAGCTTCCCTAGACACATAACCTCAAAAGTGCCCTGGTTCTTCATGCAGGTGTAAACGTACCGCGTGACACAGCTTCCTATTGGCCCACATGACTGAGGACTATTAAACCACCATATTGTTCACCCTGAAGGGCATAGTACCTGGGGTATGTATCTCAGGGAGTGGGGGACCCGTGGAGCTGAAATTAACATAGTTCCGCTTTGGAAACAACCTTGTTTCCCACCTAATCCAAAAATGTATAGGTGGAACCACACCTTTAATACACTACATTTTGGAATATGGCAAACAATTTCCATTGGAAAACAATTTGGAAGTTGGTGAGCCCTCCTCCCTGACTTCAAGCTTGCCCGTCCCACCTTTTTAATGGCAGCTCTTGTGAAGCACCTGTGAATGACCAGCCTATTTGAACAGTTCTCCCTCCATCAGAGAGGTTAGGAGAGCCGTTTGCAGGTACAGCAGTGTTAGGACCTGCAAAAGAGGGGCTATACCGTAGCATGGTTTGCAAGCTTAAAATGCATTGGCCAACGAATTAAACTAAATGACCCTCACTTAGAAAAACAATAAGTATTTAACTATATAATTTGTAGATTGGAGGTAGCATTGTTTTTTTTTTGTTGTCTTTTGTAGTATATTTTGGAAGATTGCTTTGAAAACAACAGTCACCAGTATACTAAGTAAGAGCTGCAATAGAAGCTTTCCTCCCGGAGCCCTCCCCCCTGTATATGCACTACTTCTCAACATAACATTCTGTCTGGTCCAATAGGTTTCTAAATTACCCACCAAAGCTTATTATTTTGAACACGGCTGGTGGTAATGAAATGCGTTTGGAATGGTGCGTTATTACGGCCTGGCAGTCTCCCTGGAGCATTGTGAACATATATTTATGATTACTGCTGAAATACATAATGGCATGAATAAACAGTTTAATCTGATATAAATTCCTGTAAAGATAACATTAGCTGCCTCTGCTGAAACATAAAGTCTAAAAAAAAAACCCTTAACTAATGTAAGACAGGGGTCCTATTTGATTTTTGGTAATGTAGTGCTGTCCTAGATAATTATGGACCTTAAAAAGGCAGATGGGATCTGTGTAAAAGAGACGTCAAAGGCAGACTAATTGTAAAATGGGAGATCGTGTAATCCTCCCGCTCTGGGACATGTTCCTTTTTATGGGCATGCTATAGGATCCTAACTGATAGGGCACTGTCCCTAACTGCAACACAATTAAGGGGGGGGGGGCTGATCTATATTATAACTGTGGGAACATATCCCCTGCCTCTGCTCCCCAAGGCTGTGAATCCCATTCTGTAAGCTCCTCCCTAGAACATTCCCTCTCCTCTTATACCCTCTACTACGTAGTTCTATGAGGTGGGGCCTATAATCCACTGCTTATCATTAACTCCTTAGCTTACTTTGGTAACCAACACCAGGAGGGGGTTAATATAGGGAAATCTTATGTAGTCAGGTCACCTGATGGCTACTATTCTGCCCTTGGGTTGGCAGTAAACCCTGGTACAATCAGGTTGCCAGTAGTTGATATGGGGTTTTCAACCTCCGAGGAGCTGAACTTGAGTGACAGCGGGTGGCGGTTACATCAGGCCTGGGCATGACCAATCATGAGCCAGACCTGGTGCCCTCCTCCTGGCTGTACTTAAAAGCAGTGTGGCGGGGGATGGGAGAACCAGGCTTATAATAAAGGTCAAGCCCACTTGGTTACCCCTGACCCGTGATTTGGAGTCCTAGAGTGTCAGCTCTTGGGCCCAGGCAGTGTGTATGCGTTACTGTGACTGTGTGTAAAATATGAGACAATTGCCGGTTGTGTTTTACCGTTTCCAGAGGTGCTGGGACATCCTGCTTCAGCACAAAGCAGGAAAAGGTAAAATGGGACACAAGGGGGTAATGTATATCCCCACACTCCAGCCAGGTATAAGACGGAGGTTTGTTTGATTATATGATTTTCCCCCTGAACCCTATTTTAATGTATGAAGTACGGTAACAATGTTTTTGAATAAGGGAAAAGAGAATGGGGGTTAACATTGATATGTTTGAAGGAATGTCCGAATGTTCTAATTTTTTGTATGCAAACGATTAGGAGAGAGACATGTAGACTGTTATGATTTTATTAATAGTACCATGTGTGTAAATGCATAAACGGGCATGGCCCTTGTGTAAGTACCTTTAGTTATGTGAGATGGGGGGGGGGGATTTTACATGACAGGCAGTACCGCCCCAAATTTAGGAGTTGTCCTTCCCCTCTGAGGAAGTCAGGTTGCACAGTGGAAAAGCTGAGATTGGGCCTTCTCCAATCCTCATCCCTCTGCCACTGCTTGGGAGGTCAGGAAGAGCTAGGACAGCTGCTGGTGCCCTTGGCCTGTAGTGACGGTCCAGGGACCATCCTTCAGTGAGAGCTGAGAGTACTGCATCGGGCAGAAGCCTGCCGTGTAACTGTGCTGGACAGAAGACAATAAACTGTTCCTGTTGTTATACAACTCCTGCCTGGTGTGTGACCTTTCTGGGGGGAGAGGTAATAGTTCTACCGTGGGAGATAACCTTCAGTTCCTGGAGCATACGTCAGATGGAGGCGCTGCACTGCTAAAGAGATATGTGGGGTATGAACACTCAGAAACCTGGTCCTGTGTCCCCACCACCATCAGCGGAACGACTCAGACCTACTCTTACCAGCAGGTATATGCACCATACACCGTAGTAATGGACAAATCTCCCACCGGGTGGGGGAAACACTGTTACACTTAGGCCCAGATCCGTAAACTCCGTTATTCAAGGGCTAATAACATGCAAATGCAACATCCAAACTGCATCTCATTAGCAAAGGCTTAACACAATGTTATTATAGCATAACATTGTGTTATCTTCCAATAACAGGACGTTGGGTCAGTCTTGGTGTTCCAGACCACATATTGGGCTTTTGCCAAAATGGAGAGGAGATAATGCCCAGAAATAATACTGCTATTTGAATGATGCCTAAATATGATGTTACTGCCTTCCAAAAATTGTGAAACCCCAGGAATATTTCAGGGACTGGATCGGGATAACGCCACGTTTAAATATAACTTAAATAACATAACGTTAAGTTCCAGCGTTAACTTTAACTGACTTTAAAGGATATGTTATGGTAGAATAATGTTTCATTTGCATATCATTATCACTAACGTACCTTATAGTTGACACTCTGCTGTTTGCGGGAGAGAACATGGAATCATTACAATATTTCTAACACATGTAGGTAGGGCCGCCAACAGAACTTTTTATGCCAGGACAAATGTGAAGAATGGGACTCCCATCCTTTGCTTGTCGACAGTTGCAACACTGATATTTTTATCTACTTTGCCCAGTCATGTCTTTTTATTTCTCCCCTACCCCTTATTCATTCCTCTCTCCTGCCACCCTGTAATGCAAAGATTCTGGACTCAGCCAATAACTTGCACACTGTCAGTAAACAGTCTTAGAGATGTAATCAAAAAGGGATTTTACTTAGCTTCGGTTATGTTCGGTTACAGCTTGCACAGCTTAACAGCATACTGTACAACAGGAAAAATGCTCCAAACACCCGGGGAAGCCCCAATCAGTCTAGTCTGATCCCGAGAGAACGAGGGGAATTCTTGGCCAGGGCACCTGCACGGTCCGTGGAGAAGCTTCTGGCACTTTCCCCATCCAAGGCTCTTATTTATAGTGTTTTGTGTTAGGCTTCCTCCAATCAGTGCTAAGTGTTGTAGCAAAATGCATACTTAAACTGATAAGTCACACTTCCTTTGCAGTAAACAACTCTATATATTGTAAACATGTGACAAGAGAGAGAGTTCTGCTAACTCAAAGCACATGTCATGGCATACTTCAGCTAATAAGTGGTACTTCCCAATACACACGCTAATGTATCTTGCGCACACTTCATGTCATTCTATCTTTTCCTCTTGTGTTGCTCTATAATCCCTTCCTGGTGTATTTCTCTTCTTTCCCGCTCATGTCTCTCACTCGTTTCCTTCCAACATCTTTCTCTTCCCCATGTGTTTCTCAATTTCTTCCCTTTTATCTTTATTTCCCTTAATGTCTCTCTCTCTCTCTTTCATCCCCCCAGCATCTCCCTCCCCAGTCATCTCTCTCTGTAACGCTTGTGCTCACACGCAAAAGCCAAGACAAGGAGGGGGTCCCGGTAGCGAGGTGGGAAAGCCGCAAGAGACACGAGAAAGTTGCTGCGCAGCGGTGCACGTCGTCACATGAGCACGCCGCGCGGAGGAGTGGAGCCAGGCTCCATGGCACAGCTGAGCCAGCTGCACGTGCGCGCATGCTCTGTTAGCAGAGCGGAGACGCGCGCACTCTCAGGCACCAGTGCAGGGGTATGAGATGCCACAAGTAAGAAGAGAAGGTAGAGCAGAGTCAAGAGCACAAGGTTACAATGGTTGGTTGCTTCCTGGAGGATGTCCAGCCTCCTTAAAGGCATAGTGCCAGTAACTGAAGAAAAAAGCAATACTAAATTCTAAGTAAGAGTTCTTTAGTTAAATGCTTTGGCCAAAGTATTGTAAGCCTGCTACAACGTCAAGGTAAACCCTATTCAGCAGGTCCTAGACTACTCGAAATGGTAAACTATACCTCAGTAATAGAAAGAGTAATGTCCCTGTCTTCTGGAAAGCCAAAGGAGAGCAAGTAGAAGTCCCAGTGGAAATCCAGGCAGGACACAGCATGCGATGACAGGAACAGGAGGCATAGAGTACTGGAGTAGTACTTTGCATGACACAGGACAGATAGCAACTGCCTGTTATATAAGGAGCAGCAGCAGCTGTTGGTAATAAGAGTGAGAGTGAGGCTTAGTTCCTCTCAGGAGGAAGAGGGCAGGATTTGCCAGAAAGCAAGATGGCATCACTTGCTTCAGTATGCTTGAAGTCACTTCCTGTTGGTGAGATAAGGCAGGGGGCGGAGCGGAGCCGTGGCCTCTGCGGAAGCAGGGAAGGGTTCAGGACACAGACAAGGATTAGATAGACTTGACTCGCAGCTGGAGAGTGGTGCACGCTGTCAAGTGTGCGCATGAGAGAGGTACGCGACCGGGGGCGGGGCCGAGCTCCGTGGCACATGTAGAAGAATTGCGTGTGCGTGCGCGCTCTGTAAGGAGGGCGAGGATCTGAGATGCGACAGGTAAGGAGGGAACCCACCGCAGGGGCTTGTTCCCCGATTCCTCACACTTTCTTCCCCCACATCATCCTTCTCTCTCCTATCACCTCTCTCTCCCCCAGCACCTCTCCCCCATCATCTCTCTCTCCCCATCTGTCTCCCCCCATCATCTCTCTTTCTGTTCCCATCATCTCTCTTTTCCCCCCCATCATCTCTCTCCACCCCATTATCCAACTCTCTCATGACCATCATCTGTCTCCCCCAACATCATCTCTCTCTCCCCCAGCATGTTTCTCTCCCCCCAGCATATCTCTCTCCCCTCAGCAAATCGCTCTCTCCCCATCATCTCTCCAATCATTTTTCTCTCTCCCCAGCATCTCACCCTCTCTCCCCGCAGCATCGCTCTCCCTCCCCCACCATATATCTCCTCCAGCATTTCTTTCTCTCTCTACCACCTCCATCATTTCTCTCCCCCAGCATATCTCTCTCCCTCTCCCATCATCTTTCTTTCCCTCACATCGTCTTTCTCTTCCTCTCCCATCATCTTTCTCTCTCCAACATCATCTCTCACACCCATCATCTATCTCTCATCCCCATCTCTCTCCCCCATCATCTCTCTCCCTCTCAGCATCTCTCACCACCAGTATGCCTCTCCCTCCAGCATCTTACTCTTACACCCAAGCATGTCACTCTCTCCCCCCCAGCATGTCTATCTCTCTCTCCTCCTAGCATGTCTCTCCCCCAGCATATCTCTCTCCCCCCAGCATCTCTCTCTCCCTCTCCTATCATCTCTCTCCCCATCATCTTGCTCTCTCTCTGTCCCCTCCATCATTTCTCACCCCCACCTCTCCTCCATTATCTCTCTCTCCCTCTCAGCTTCTCTCTCCCCCGAGCATGTCTCTTTCCCCCCAGCACGTCTCTCGCTCACACTCCCCCCCAAGCATGTGTCTCTCTCTCCCCTCAGCATGTCTCTCTCTTCTCCCCAGCATGTCTCTTTCTCCCTTCCACTTGTCTCTCTCTCCCCCCAGCATGTCTCTCTCCCCCAACCCAGCATGACTTTCTCTCCATCACCCAAGCATGTGACTCTCTCCAACCAGCATGTCTCTCTCCCCTTTCATCTCTTTCTCTCTCTGTCCCCCACATCATCTCTCTCTCCCCAGTATGTCTCTCTCTCCCCAAGCATGTCGTTCTCTCACACACCACAGCATGTCTCTCTCCCGTCAGCATGTCTTTCTCACCCCCACTCCCATCAGCACGTCTCTTCTCCTCACCACATGTCTCTCCCTCTCCACCACTTGGGTTGCCAGGTGTCCAGTATTGAGCCGGACTGTCCTGTATTTGGACACTCTGTCCAGTAAAGAATTAGAGGTGATACTGGACATATATGTATCCGATATTACTTCTCTTGACATAGTGACCGGCTTGGGGGGCTAGGCTGTTGCTAGGGGGCTGGGCAGCATCCTCCACCCTGATTGACTGCTGCTGGGTAATGCTTACGCGACGTCCGTGCACCGCTTCCCAGCTGTGTGGCAACATTCCTATCACTGCTAACACTGCTCACCTGTCTCCTGCATCTTCTGTCCAATCCCTGCTCCCGCAGGGGCCGTGCCTCCGCTCCGCCTCTCGCACTGATTGCTCCAGCCTTGCTACTTAAACCCTGCATGCTCAGTCACTTATTGCTTTGCATAAACCCTTGTAGCCTTGTGTTCCTGCGTTCCTGCTTCGCTGTGCCTTTGCCTTGTACCTAACCTCTCTTGCTTCCAGTTGATCTCACGTGTACCGACCCGGCTTGACTATTGGACCCTCTCTGGATAATGACCCTGGCTTGCCTCTGACTACCCGCACTTCTCCATCCCTGAACACGGCTGTTGAACACTTTACTACCCCACCAGCTCCAACCCCTGTCCACGGCACAACGGACATGGACTACGCTGCTGGCTCCGCCCCTCGACCACAGCAAGTATCTGGACTAACCCACTCTCTCCAACCCAGACCTGGCTATGTTAACAATCCGCTTTCCAGGCACGCCCCCGCTGCTGTGGGTGCGCAGTTCTATACTTTCCTACCTCAGTACCGAGGTCCTGCCTTGTTCGTGGTGAGCACAAGCGTTACATCTAGCCATGCCTGACAGCAGATTTCTAACACTGCAGGGGGCTTTCCCCTACCAGGGAGCTGGGCAGTTTCCTCCATCCTCAATGGCTGTTGCTGGGTAATGCAGCCAATCAGGAGGAGGTGTAAGGAGCCTGGAGGCTGGGCCAAGTAGAGGAGGAAAACGCATGGACCAGAGAAAGGTGAGGCTGTGTGTGTCACTGTGTGTTCTGCTCTGTCCTGGTGGGTGTGTGTGTGTTTTCTGTGACTGTCCTGTGTCTGTGCATGTGTGTGTGTGTGTGTGTGTGTGTGTGTGCGTGTGTCAGGAGGAAAGAGAATGCCATAAAGAAAGTGGGGAGCGGAGAAAATGACAGAAAGAGGTGGAGGGGAGAATGATAGAGAAAGGGGGGGAGAATGACAGAAAGAGGGGAGAGTGACAGAGAGAGGGGGAGAGTGACAGAGGGGGTAAGAATGACAGAGACAGAGATGGGGGGAAAATGACAGTGAGGGGGAAAGAATAACAGAGAGAAAGAGGGGAGGAGAGAGACAGCGGGAGAGGGAGAATGTAAGAGGGGGTGACAGAGGGAGGGGAGGATCCTGCTGATCTGTCTTGCGCCTAATCCTGCCCTTCCCTCCTACCGCCTGATCATGCCCTTCCCTCTCACCCCATGACCCTGCTCTTCCCGCTCACCCCGATCCAGCCCTTCCCTCCCACCCCCTGATCCTGCCCTTCCTTCTCGCCCCCTCATTCTGCCCTTCCCTCTCGCCACCTGATCCTGTCCTTCCCTCTAGAGGTGGCAATTGTGACCTTAAATTACTACAAAGAGAACAATTTTGGATATTTACCTTTCAGACCAAAGCCCCTTTGGGTTTAAATTAAATGGTTGAGCTGGGTCTCTTTTTGAGATAGTGTGTACCCTTTGGATTTTCAGTATTGTGTTTACTATTTTCTTTTAATTCTTTATTTTTAATTTATTTTTTAATTATTATTATTTTCACTTTTATTTGTATTTATTATTTTTATACCCATTATTATCAATATTATGTTTATATCTATTTCTATTTTTATTACTTGTATTTATATTTATTTTTAGTATTATGTGTGTGGTTTTTGGGGATTGTTCATTATTATATTATTATTTCCTTTATAATGACCTAATCTTTATTCTTATATTAATTTTCCTTTGATCTATGTTTGATTTATCTCCACTAGGATCGTTACTGCTTTTTTGATGCTTGATGTATACATTTGTTCCTTTTTATTTCGTTAGAAGTATCAATGTGTCAGGATCGGGCTTAGGCCCCGCCCCCGTGATGCATCTTGCGACGCGCAGGCACCACGCTGCCAGGAAGGAAAACATCACAGGAACCGTCTCCAGGCTCCGCCTCCGTGATGACACGAGCAACCT
This sequence comes from Ascaphus truei, assembly GCF_040206685.1. NCBI lineage: Eukaryota > Metazoa > Chordata > Amphibia > Anura > Ascaphidae > Ascaphus > Ascaphus truei. The sequence goes on along the minus strand of NC_134488.1, from coordinate 67,641,328 downwards.
ACAGCGCACGCTAGCTACACGCAGACGTCGAGTGACACAAGCAAACAAGGGTTTAATTCTCTCAGGAATTACACCAGGTTGGAGTGGATGAGCTAACCCACAAAGGATATAAACTGCAGTTATATTGCCATCACAGTTTGATCTTTGTGAAGCACCAGGCCTGCAACACACACACCGTTTATGAACTCCAACGATTGTGCTAGCACACCAGGATCTAAGTGTCACCATACTGATTCAGATGCTATATGGAACACCACAAATTAGAGGGGTTACACAAGTATTGCCCCATTGATCGCAGCAGGATTTGTAGCAGCAGGAGGGACTCTCACTCAAACCACCTACAATACACCTGGATTCAGCTTGTGTTATACTCTGTGCCCTTCCCTCTCACTCCCTGATCCTGCCCTTCCCTCTCACCCCCTGATCCTACTCTTCCTTCTCACCCCCTGATCCTACTCTTCCCTCTCACTCCCTGATGCTGCTCTACCCCTTGCCCCCTGATTCTGCCCTTCCCTCTCGCCCTCTGATCTTTCCCCTGGTCCTGCCCTTCCCTCTCACCCCCTGATCCTGCCCTTCCCTCTCGCCGCCTGATCCTGCCCTTCCATCTCACCTCCTGATCCTGCCCTTCCCTCTCGTCCCCTGATCCTGCCTTCCCTCTCGCCCTCTGATCCTGCCCTTCCCTCTCGCCCCCTGATCCTGCCTTCCCTCTCGTCCCCTGATCCTGCCTTCCCTCTCACCCCCTGATCCTGCCTTCCCTCTCGCCCTCTGATCCTGCCCTTCCCTCTCGCCCCCTGATCCTGCCTTCCCTCTCGTCCCCTGATCCTGCCTTCCCTCTCACCTCCTGATCCTGCCCTTCCCTCTCGCCCTCTGATCCTGCCTTCCCTCTTGCCCCCTGATCCTGCCTTCCCTCTCGCCCTCTGATCCTGCCCTTCCCTCTCGCCCCCTGATCCTGCCCTTCCCTCTCACCCCCTGATCCTGCCCTTTCCTCTCACCCCCTGATCCTGCCCTTCCCTCTCACCCCCTGATCCTGCCCTTCCCTCTCACCCCCTGATCCTGCCCTTCCCTCTCGCCCCCTGATCCTGCCCTTCTCTCTCTCCCCCTGATCCTGCCCTTTCCTCTCACCCCCTGATCCTGCCTTCCCTCTCGCCCCCTGATCCTGCCCTTCCCTCTCGCCCCCTGATCCTGCCCTTTCTCTATTCATTTTGAGTGGTACCATTTCTCTGAAACTGAGCAACGTTGATAAAAAAAGATTGCCCTCCTTCACAGCCAGTAGGGCTGCTACAATGGCTTATGTATTCTTTTCTGGGATATGTGGAAGAATAAATACTTTTAACTCGCCTTAGGCTGAAAATAAATAAAAGATCAGTTGTACTGGAGAGAAGAGGATGCAAATTACTTTGGGGGATTATTAATTAACCTGGCGATAAGAGACGCTACGTATTAGTGCCCCGATTGGCACTCTCTAAATGTAATAAATAATCTCCTTAGAATTTTAAGATACAAGAGCTCGGTCCAAGGAGTTCGTATTTCAAAGAAATGACAAGCTCCTGGTCTGCTTATTGGCTTCCCTTTGAAAGATGGGGAATATTTTTCACTCCGAAGAATATTTCCGTGGTTTGTTGTATTCCGTAGTGTACCACAGATTAGGTTTACTGGAGAAATGGACCAACGCCTCACTTTTTACTTGGTAGTAGCAGAATATATTGCAGACACCATCAGCTGCAATATGATAATATTCCATGTGAATTAGTTATTGTACAAATGGGTGCGTTTCCTCTTAGCTACAAAATGTTTTGCAATTACAGTATTTAGCCCCATTGATGCACAATGTCCATTGCATACCAGCTGTCAACATATCAGAATAATTAATTCAGTGGTAACGTCACTGCCTTTGAAGTGGGTGATCCTGGTTCATAATCGCAGCATCACCTTCACCTTCACTTCACCAACATTAGATTGATAGATTAGTAGAGCCAGGATTCATTGTGCTGGCAAAATTCCATATACAGTACAACACTGTCAACGCTATGTAAGAAACACAAATATTATGACTATTAGCTTGTACATATTAGCTTGTGCGTGTTAATTTTCAAAGAGTAGTTTTCCCCCAAAACACAAACAGTTTTTCTCTTTTTTTAAACATAGGGCTGAATTAATCTCTACTTCAAATTTGGATTCCCTACCGGTGGATGTTGTCTCGTTCAGTGATCCGAAAGAGCTACCCCCCACATGTGATCACAGAATTGATGATGGGTTTCTTATGTCCCTGCGGTGAGAGAGAGACTCAATGGACCATAGTATGTTATGGGCACAGTAAACCAACCTTCTAAGAAATGACTAAACCGAGATCTCCAGGAAGCGAAATTTGTTTAGTGGTACAGGAGAATGGTAAAAGCCTACATTATTGCCTCTGTGCTGCAAGAGGTTAGAATATACTTATCAAGTATTAGCATTTGAGAGAGGAAATAACATAACATGATTATAAGGAGGGAATACTTGATTTTGATTTTTTTTTTTAGCATATGTTTTCCAGCAGGACCGTGTGCATCTTTAACAGAACTGCCTGCTAAAGAAGAGATTAATGTTGGGCCATAGAACATTCATCACCGTTTTCTGTTCACTGTTGACACTGGCACAAATCAAACACAAACTCATGAATGCTATATCTGCTTGCTTGTAAATCCAGGATGAAAACACTGCTTTTCCGCTAAGGGCCGCAGTTGTGAGCTCTGTCCATTTCAATTCTGCCAAAGGAGGACGACCCTTCTGGCAGTGTAATGATTCATTCATGTCCCATCATTTTAGATTTTCTTTTTCCCACTGGGATTTTCTCCTGCTTAATGATTTCTCCGTTATGGCCAGAAACCAAGCTGATTATGGATTCCAAGAGCCTGCCGCTTCCTAGACTGGAACAGAATGCAAATGTAACGAGGGAGAGCTTCTCTCACAAGCATAAGTGGCCATGTAGAGGGTTATAATTTTACCGTTAGCGAGTCATTGATTGGGCTGGTCTGGAGTAAGGACTTTCCAGTAATTACAATCATTGCGAAGCAGAGGCTGGCATGGTGAGGATTGGAGATTCAGTGCATTATGACTCATCTTCTGTTATCTGCTAGAGCCAAACCCTGTCCACCACTTTAACCACTACTGCTCTTTCTCATCTCCGTCCTTTTACTTCACTGCTATCTCACTATAGAGCTCCTTCAGTATACACCAAACATCTTCTCTCCCTACATTCTAATCATAGCTAGCCACACACATCCTGAATGAAGCTTTTCATTAGCTGGACAGGAATATTTCTGCCTACACCCACAGAGGCACTTACCCACCTTTTAGAACTGTAGGAGGATGCAATCACAGAAAAATACCTTGATACATTACACCATTAGATACTCACAATACCTCTCTTACCATCAACTAATATATATTCTTTTAGCTTGACACATGGTCATAGAATATAAGCCTTTCTCACCATTTAAATCATGAACTATCCTAAATCACACAGTAGTCTTTTGCTTAGATAATACTTTCATTTTTTTTTTTACATTCCTAATGCCATTTTTTTTAAAACTTGTTCTTTATTCCATTTTTCTTTTAAGGAGGTAGGGTGGTGATACAGAAAATAAATTAGGGTAACCAAGGGACATGTAAATAACAGACATTTACATACATAAATGAACCAAGGAGTACTGAACATTAAATGATATAAAATATAACAGCACTATAATAGAAACAATATACTGTAACGTACTTGACAATAATACATCACATTAGAAGTATACAGTATTCTGCAGTGTTAGGATTAAATATAGTATATCTATTCTGACATCTTAGTGGAATAAACATGCCTTTCTGGATATGCTTTACATTTTGTTTCAAACCGGTTTTCTGTGTTTTGGTCATTCTTTGTGAGTATGATTCCAGCCTTTATTGTTGCCCTTCTGTTTTAAGTTTTAAACTTCTATATCCCCATTGATCTGTTATAAATTTGGAGAGTCCCCCTGGTGAAATGTATGTCTCCTATATAATCTCTCCATGGTTCCCACACTTTTTTGAACTTTTAGACTGTGTCGTTTTGTATCCCTGGAGTGTGATCCCAAGGATCACCTGTACCATACTATGTGTGCAGGGCCGCCAACAGAAATCGTGGGTGTGACGGTGAAGGGGTACCCAGGCCAGTAAATAAAAGTATTATGCCCGGCTGGGTGCCCCTGAGCCTTATAGGGGAAATGTAGATTGTCGGCTCTGCGACCCAGTAATTGAAGAAACACTGTGATTGTAATAAAAATGGCTGTGTGTCTCCAACCAGGTATAAGGTGGCGAGAATAATGTATTTCTAACTATGAAATGTATTACTGTAACAGTGTTTCCCTGTAACCGCGCAAAAGAAAAATGGTTTTAAAACCCAGTAGCCCACAGCACAGCGCACGACTGTTAGCTAACTTCTGCTAGGAAGGTCCTAGCGCGCTGAGATTTGCTTTGAGCGCTGGTTGGGTAAAATCATGAGAAAGTTTATAACATAATTTTTATAGAGTTATATAAAAATTGATGAATGAAAGTCCCCCTATTTTAATTGTTCCAACCCTATAGGCGTATGGGGATTTCATTCAGCCGGCCGGAACAGAGGGAAACACTTAAGTTGTAATTACTGTACTTTAGAAGTGTATAACAAGTAGTCCCTGCGAGGTGAGCAATGCATATGTAACTTGGACTTCTAAGACCCCCTGTTGGCTTGGTTCCACCGGGTCTGAAAAAGTCCGCAATTGAAAAGATTTAGCTGACTAAAGTGTGAAGTGGGTAGGGGACATGCAAGTATCCCCATCTTAGTAAATGTCCGGGCAAATGGCCCAGATTTCCGGCCAGCTCAGACAAAATGTCACCAGGTAAGGGGCTTGGTCTGGTATGCTAAGCGGCAAAGGTGCGAGGTTCGTGCATGCCCTTAGCAAACTAAGAAGCTCTCTAACAGGTTTTGCTAAGTATGGGCAACTCTGGGATGAGTGGGAATATTATTCCCACGAACAAGATTGGCTGCAGAGGTTACAGATATGGATTTTTACTGCATAAGAATCCCTGCAGCCGATCGGGAATCAGATTCCTCTAAGCTGGATTTTAAACTTTACAACATCGTAACCCAAGTCAAGAGTTTGTAAGAACTAAGGAATCCAGAACCAATTCTACGGCGGTGGAACGAAATAAGTAGCTGCGGAGGAGAAACAGGAGTTGCGAGAGGCGTCACTATCCAAAGACTGTTTTCGGCTCTGTTAGCGCACAACTCCCGCTCTTGGGAAATTGTGCCTAGAGCAGGGGTGGGCAACCTATTTTTCAATGTAGCCAGAGATGTGGCGTATTATAAGTGAAAATAGCCACACCATGTAAAAATGTAGGTATTATGTTGCGCATGCGAAAATTTAAAACACCACACACGGTGAGTCAAGCAGGTTATATGTTCATTACAAAGAGAATTAATACACCCAAATGCAAAAATACAAATCAGTGCACTGTTACAGAACAGTTTAAAATACACACCTTTGCTGTGAACTTGAAGCAGGGCAACCGGCTATTAGGGAAGCAGCAGTAGGAGGTGGAGTCAGGGCTCAAAGTGTGGCTCTGCAATGGAGGATCGAGTATAGCAGTGCAGACAAGGAACACTTCTGGGTTGGGGTACTTGGAGTGCTCAGGCGCTCGTAAGCACTACACGCTCTAACACAGGCATCCTCTGCCTGCTGCCCGGCCCCTGCTTCATTCACAAACTGCGGCGTGCTCGCGCTTGCCAGGGGCATGTTCGTGCTTGCCGGGGGAGGGGGGGGGGAAAGGGGGACTCGCGCTTGTACTATTGGTCTATTTGGCCCGTATGTGTTTTGTAACATATGGGGGTTAATTTGATCATGGTATTGACCATGTGTATCTGATTAGCAATTAGTAGTCTTCTATGTTCTGATTGGTTCATCTTTTGAGATGAAACGCGTAGAGTGTGTTTGGTGGAGGTGTATTGTTCCATTTTTAATATTATTCACTCACAAGCCAGCTATAGCATTTGTTGTTTCTTTCGAAACATTTATCTCAGCCGTCCACTGAATACACGTATGTGAACTTGTTCCGGCTGTATCCACTGAATACACGTATGTGAACTTGTTCCGGCTGTATCCACTGAATACACGTATGTGAACTTGTTCCGGCTGTATCCACTGAATACACGTATGTGAACTTGTTCCGGCTGTATCCACTGAATACACGTATGTGAACTTGTTCCGGCTATATCCACTGACGTCACTGAGTTCTCGCGGTACCTGGAGCTGAGAACTCACTGTGTGACGCCGGATTGAGAGGAAGGTGGTGTCCCTCGTGTTCTCCGGGCTGCGGAGGCGTCCATAGAGGCTGCTGCAGTGAATCTACACCAGACACTGAAGTCATCTGCTACCGGGTTCCTGTGTCGGGCTGGCTGAGTTATACTCAAAATTGCTTTTTATTAAGCTATGTTTGTGAGTGTGCATTTTATATCCTTTACTCCATAAATATTGTTATACCTTTTTACGCTATGAGTGCGCCTGTTTTTTCTGTGTTTCTATAGATATATATATATATATATATATACACACACACACACACCATATAAAAAAAACCCCACCCCAATACATATAAAAAATACCCCAACCCATATAAAAATACCCCAATGCCCCCCAATACATATAAAAATACCCCCAAGCCCCCCTATACATATAAAAATTCCCCCAAGCCCGCCAATACATATACCAATTTCCCCAAGCCCCCAATACATATAACAATAACCCCAAGCCACCAATACATTTAAAAATACTCCCAAGCCCCCCAATACATATAAAAATACTCACAATACATATAAAAATACAGACTTACCTTGGATCAGGCCAGGTTGTGGGTCTGCGGGGGTCCGCTGGTTGGGGTGGCCTGGCCGGCACTGCAGATTTCCCCCAACCTCTGGCTAGGCCCTGGCTTCCGGTTGCGGCCGGGCCCCGACTCTCAGCTGCCTATAAGTCTCTTCCTTTCTCTGTCCCACACCACCGAGCTTCCACTGCCGGTGCGCGATGGGGTTCTCTGACATCAGCGCGCCGGAAGTACACTTGACCCAGCTTCCGGAAGTACACTTGACCCATGCGCTGACGTCAGAGAGCCCCATCACGTGCCAGCAGTGGAAGCTCGGTGGCGTGGGGCAGAGAAAGGAAGAGGCTTATAGGAAAGGAGATTCGTGACCGCCAGCACGCACTTAACTTTCTTTTAGGGGGAATAATACCATTGATGGAACATTTTATATGCATTTGCCTTGATCAGAATACATGTACAATAGAGCTTTCTGCAATTCCTTCGAATGTCTTCCAAACCATCTTGATCTATCTCTTCTCCTATAGCCTCCTCCCATTTCTGCATAAATGTAGGTTTTGTTGCAGACTCAGTATCCGATAGTAAACCATACATTGTTAATATCAAGCCTTTTTTACTTTCTTTGGTGAGGCACATTTCTTCGAACACTGTATGGTCTGTGTACCCTTGGTTCTTATGATCCCTCAACTGGAGGTATCTGAAGAAAGCGGATTTATGTAGCCCTATTTCTCGTTACTGTTTCAAAGCTTATGATCTCTTTATTTTCCCATACATCTTTAACCCTTGTTATTCCTTCCTTGCTCCAGTCTTTAAAAGCTTCAGATCCCATTCCTGGAGCGAAACTAGGGTTCTCGAATAACTGTTTCCTCTGGGATTTTGAGATAGACAGACCATGTTTCATTTCAACGAGCCCCACATTTGAAGTGAGCCCTGCAGCCCTGTCACCATGGGGCGGTCTTGAGTGCCTCCGCACGCCCCCTCCTCTGGCATTGGTTGCACCATCTCAATCCGTGCTCTGGTTCGCCGGCGGCTCCTTCCCCATGTAAAGGATAGCCACCGAGAGAGAAAGACCAAAATGGAGAACTTTTTAGTCCTGAAGACACTGACAATGGGTAAACAGGAATATATTGAGAAGGCGGGTAACAATGACCCATAAGTCGTCAGTAAAAGATTTAACTGCCGGAAGGTCTACAGCTCATTTCTTTGATTTTCCTAACATGAGATTTGAAAGCAGTAGTCCTGGTTTCACCTTTTTTCTGTTTTACTATATGCAGCATGGGAGTACAGTAGCTTTAATGCGAAATAATTACCTAAGCTGCCGATCGATCCCTTCTCCTGTGATCGGTCGGCTAATATCCTGCTTGTGTGCATATCTAAACGGTCACATTCTAACTCTGTGCTTCAATCTGTGAAATGCTGCAGCTGATATGTAACATTTTATTACTAAGTGTAACACATTATTGTTATTGCTTTCAGAGTAATAAACAGTCTTCTGTTTGGAACACAGCAACAGATCTGTTTGTGATACTTTGTTGCCAATGGGAATAGCTCATAAATGTGTTTGTTAGAAGAAGTGCACAAAGCATTCATAATACAACAACTGAAAGAGAACTGGCAGATCTCAGAAGGAAATGAAATATCTGTCTATCCAACAAAGCTGAAAAAGCTATGGCATGGACAAAACATTAAAAAAAAAAAAGCCAATACAATGCTAGACTACGTAAAAGCAGGGTACAATCTACAATATCCAAAAAGTCTGTCTTGCGCTTCTGTGTGTCAATCTACAATACAAAGTCTAAAAAAGGAAAATGTGGACCACACAGCTAACTCACAGATAATAGCTTGTGAATTTACCAACTTCTACCGAGAAATATACAATGGGAATAAAGTAGGCAAAGGGAAGAATATCCAGGAAAAACAGAGAAACTATATTAAGAAAGTGGAACTACCCAGATCATCATCACAAGACATAAAAACATTATCCCAACCAATAACATTAGAAGAAGTTTTATAAACAATAAAAGGGTTGAAGAATTCCAAGGCCCCAGGCCCAGATGGCTAGTCAAACCTACAGTATATTACAAGAAGTTATCACATATAATAGCGCCCTATCTAGAAAATCTCTTTAACAAAATTTTAGAGGGAGAGAAGTTTCCCCAGACAATATTGGAATCGTAAATAATATTAATACAAAAGGAGGGTAAAGGTCCCGCACAATGTAAATTTTACACACCAATTTCACTGATCAGTAATAATCTTAAAATATTCTCGAAAATATTAGCCATTTGACTAAATGGGTATCTCCCACAGTTGATAGATGTAGATCAGACAGGGTTCATACAGGGACGTCAAGCTGCAGATAACACAAGAAGGATAATTGACTTGATCCAACTAGAGTAACAAAATCAAACACCATCAATGTTGCTAGCGCTAGACACAGAAAAAGCCTTTGATCGTATTGATTGAGTGTCACGGGAGACCAATACTTTTACACCAAAACCACCGGGATCCCCAGCACCAGACGGGACAAAGTTGTTGAATAAAATGAGGTTAATTCTGGCAAGCCAGCAGACAAAACAAAGTACACAATCACAAGATTCAATACCAACTGGGGACCTGGGGCGTAGACTCTATCCTTGCTAGGTGCAGGGGCCTGCTTCAAGTAGGCTTGCCCTATCCGCTTCTCGTCCTGGATATCAAAGTGCTGAAAACACAGCAGCCACTTTGAAATATTCCACCAGTTGAATCGCCGACAAACTCCACACTCTGTCTGGTACTCTGATTGGCAGCACTCCTTACATAGCCCTCGGTGGCTATTCTTTACATGGGGAAGGATCTGCCAGCCAACCAGAGCACGGATTGAGATGGTGCAACCAATGCCAGAGGAGGGGGCATGCGTAGGTACTCAAGACTGCCCGTGGTGACAGAGCTGCTGGGAAATGGGGAATTTGAACTGGCCAATGGGAACCGTGCCTACGGGGCTCAGACCCTGCAACGACTCCCCCTGACCAGCCCTATACCTCCCGCTGGGTAGACACCTCAGAGTCTGCAGGGAAGAACGGCTCTGAAAGCCCATCCTTGGACCTGAATGTCCTCCCTTTCCCACTCATCAAATGTCTTAACACCTCGCCGCTCCCAGCCTTTGTCTCAATCCACATTTCTATACAGGCACCTCGCCTGATCTAATCACTGAGTCTGCCTCCATAAGAATGAACACATGCAACCCACAATACAAGCCTGCTATCTGGGGAAAAATACAGTGGTACCAAGAATAAAAGTGCTTTACATTATATTCATTTCCCGGTACCTTTTACCCCCGAATACATACATTAATAACCCCATTCCCTAACTCCTAGTTCTGAGGCTATTTCACATAAGGGGTCAAAACACACATATTTTACCGAGCTTAAAGCTCACATAGGCGACCAAGGCACCAGGGTTTTAGTGGTAACTTACCAGGCTTCCAACACGCACATGATATCCGGCTTAGAAGTGCACATACTCGGCCGAATACACATGGTTTCGTGGGTAGCTAACCGGGCTTCACCTTTATTATGTGAGGCCAGCTACCCTTACCGTCACACCTCCCCTCTCAAGATGAAGGATCCAGGACAGCCACTTTATCAGGTGTCTTCCTAAGCTGAGAAGTCTTTGAGATCCTTGGGCCGAGGCAGAGACTATTTGGCTGGGAAAGTCCTCCGGCATTGTGAGAGAGAGAGAGAGAGAGAGAGAGTGAGAGAGAGAGAAAGAGTTTGCCTTGGGATAGCTGGATGATCCATTGATAATTTACAAGTTTTAGCAGCTTACATTTTCAGTACTAATTTAATGTATGGGAAGGGAAATGTTATGGGTAAAAACGCACAGCTGCTTTCTAGGCAAAACTAACGGTAGAAACATTTGGGATGTTAGAATTAAAATGTGAAATGCATTAGTATTAATTAAGAATAACAGAGTGAGACACAATGCATTGCTGGCAGCGAGGCAATTAATAAGCAGACTATGCTGTATAATGCCACGTAAACCCGTTTATAGCAGATAAGTCAAATACCCACTTTGAAAACAACATTTATTATACACTAAATACAATTGTCAGCATCACTGCAAGGCCTATTGTGGAAGAGTTTTAAGGCAGCCCGATGTACTGTTACAAATGAGACAAAACACTAATTATCACTAAAAGATTTAAATTTTTAATTGGGCTTCAATTGCTTTGTGAATTGTTCTGGGAAAAGAGAAACTGTCAGCAGAGTTGGGAGAAACATGGTTCGGCTAAGAAACAAAATATCCCAGAGTGTTTCTTATTGTCGTGTGTGTGGGTAATAGGGCTGTTCTGAGAATGTGCCTCAGGCATATCATACCTGCTATGATCAGCGGGAATATAGGAACATTGTACAGCAATGCTGATGTTAGGGGGGGGGGGGAAATGCATTGATAACGTTTTAATCACCCCAAATCTTTAATGCATTATCATTATAAGAGAGGGGATGTAGTGCCTAACCTTTTCAGTGCCAGCTATGCATTGTAAAACCGTTATCTTTGCCTTGATACAGTACATCTCCCCTTTAGTTTTGCTCCCCCTATTGAAAGCAGCAGTCTGCGCTGATTGACATTTTTTGGCATCTTATTTTAATGTTTTTTTTTTTTTTTTTTACTTTCTTGCCCTTTCCAACGCTGCTTTTATTTTTTAAATCTAATGCTCTGTTCAAGAGATATAAGCATTTGAAATATTCAGTGTCCAGGAGGTTAAAATGGAGCTCTCCTCAGTCCAGTGTAGTCTATAGGTTACCATGGTAACCTCAGAAGCCAGAAATGTATTAAACCATGATTTTTAACACACACACACACAAAAAGAATGAAAGAATATCAGGACATGCTCAGGGGCAAGATATTGAATGATAAACTCATATATAGGCTTCTGATGGAGATGGCTACTTTGATATCTGGACCTTGTGCACTCTGCTTCGATACTGGAGGTTATTGTAATTAAAGACAATCTATGCTGCCCTGTATTTGATAGGATTCTGGGACTTAATGATGAGGTTCTAAATGGAACTGTACTTATATTAACAACTCCAGATCGAGACTGGGATAATGATCCAGTGCGGTCTTTCTCCAGCTCTTACTCTATTAGGCTAAAGTTGCTAAGAGACCAGCAAATAGGAACACAAAGCCAGGAGTGGATCAGTGTTGTCTTGGTGATCCATCAGTTTAATTAAACAATTATTCAACGTACTGTTAATCTGTCTCCTTGCCCAAGAAGATTTCAGCTCCATTCAAATGACAGGAGCCAACATTTTCCCAGCATGGGAAAACATAATAAAAACAGTTTATTGAGCCTACAAGAGCACGGTTGCTAAATTAGATGTGACTAATTTTTTTTCTTGTTTATTAAGCTAGACCTGACTTGAGAGCTCGATGCTTTTTTTTTTTTATGAACCAATAGATATTAGCTGTCTGTTCTAATAATAGCGGAGGTGGCAAGTTGGGCATTTGAACCCTAGCCTGACTGAGCTGATGTTCCCTGTGACCTACTTTACACTAATCCCCTGCTCCCTTCCACTGCATCTGGCTTTTAACTTCTAGCATTGATCAGTGAGCTGCTGCAAGCGGATTCGTGGCTTATCCCAGGAGTAACCGTTTAAAACTTCATCTATCCACACGCTTTCCCTATCTCATACCAAATAAGATGCCTTTTTAAATGGAGATGAAAACCTCATTGACGGATCCAATTCCATTTTTTCTCCCTTCCCTGCACCTACCCCCCTCTACTTAATATAGCGTTGGCCATATCAGGTTTATGCACAAGGCATGCATTTTTAACCTGCCTGAAATCCCCTTTGAATTCTCTTGCTTTGACAAAGAGAAAATCAGACGTTTTGTAGGGGGAGGGGAAAACCCCAGAAGAACAAGTTAAAGTGGAATTTCTGCTAAGTTTTTTTTTATTTTTTTAGAAATGCCATTTGAGCTGGAGATCATTTTAGATGCGGATCTGTCCAAATGTGATGGAAAAATAATTGTACTTGAATTTACTGTGTATACTCTGAAAATATCAATCTTGACTATGTTCACTGTAGCATGAAGTATATAAAACCGGAGCCTTATTTATTAAGGTGTGTTGTACTTGACAAAGATTGAACGCGCTTTCTGTGTAACATCTTTTTTTAATATAACTTCATTAGTGATACATCTAATTTTGACCGACTTCCCTATTAGGTTTTTAATAAGATCATTATTTTTGTTATAGATGTTCAGATGTAATTTTGAATTGCTCAAATGTTCATTCTCAAATTAATATTTACAATATACATTTATTCCCTGATAACAATCCATTCATATTTAATATGTGTTTCCCTTTTGAAGAAAGCTTTTGGTTGGTATAATTTAAAACTTGATTATATACAGTTTTACATGAATTATGTGTTCAAGTCATATCTATTTATACATTTTCAGTATATTTATTTAGTACAAATTAATAGAAAGTTGTGCCACAAGCATTTGAGGTTCAACTTTTCCTGTTACACGTGTTGTACACACCATTTTTTAAATGAGTCACATATAAATAGTATACGTAGACTGAAAGAAAGGAAGTGGAAAGATATGTTTCCCAGAAATTATTGCAGATTTGAATGTTATCATTAATTCTAATTATTAAAGACCTCTTTAACCCTTTCCTGCCTAAATTCCCTGCAACGCAGAACGATCGAGGATCATAGGTTACTCTGATACTTTCCTTTATACGAGTGTAAACGCTCTGAAACTTATTGACATCTTTGGCTGCAGTCAAAGATTTTTATTCGTGTAGGGTTTGAGAGTACTCGAGGGGTGAGCAACTCCAGTCTTCAAGCGCCACCAACAGGCAGGCTACCGACAGGGGGGGTAGCCGGGACAAGTTTCCCGGGCCCGGTGGCAGTGGGGGGGGGGGGGGGGGGGGCGGCGGCCGCCAGACAAAGAAGTTGCCGCCGTCCCTGGCTCTCCCCACCTGCCTCTTCCTCTCTCTGTCCTACGCTGGATCCTCTGACGTCAGCGAGCCACGGGCCTCTCTGACGTTGGTGAGCCGGAAGTAAGCTTGGCCCAGCTTCCGGCGCGGCGGCATGAGTGGGATTCCCGGCGCGCGCTGAAGTCAGAGGGCCTGGCGTGGGACAGAGAGAGGAAGAGGCCTGCAGCTGGGGAGAGCCGGGGCCCACGGCAGTCACCAGTGCCACCTGGCCCCTCCCCTGGCAGTCACCCCCCTCTTACCCCCCAGAAGTCACAGGTCGCCCCCTGGCAGTAATCAGTCCCGTACCCCCGCCCCGCGGCAGTCACCAGTCTCACCCCCGGCAGTCACCCCCCGGCAGTCACCGGTCCCCCCAAGGGCTCCCCCCGGCAGTCACCGGTGTCCCCCCCCTGGCAGTCAAGGTCCCTCCCGCTGTCACGGTGCCCGGCCTGACCATCCCCAAGGTAAGTCTATTTTTTTTATATGTATTTGGGTGGGAGTATTTTTTATATGTATTGGTTTTAAAAAAATATGTTTTTGCTTATTTATATGTATTGGGGACTTTTTTTTATATGTAATGGGGGCTTTTTTATATGTATTGTTTTTTATATATATATATATATATATATATATATATATATATATATATATACACAAATGTAAATACAACTCATATATATATATATACATGCTCATCTGCATGTCTTAGGCAGGTCTGCAACCCCGCCTTTCACCATTATCACCCAGCACACAGCACTTCCACTGCAGCAAGGGATTCTGGGAAATGACATGCAAATGAGCACACAGTGCCACTTTTTGCTTCAAAAACCATTTTTAACATGGTTCCCTATAGGCTTAAGCTTGCTGCATGGTCACAGCTTTGAGCACAGCCGGGGTTAAGGTGCATAGCCAGAAAACCCACCCACAGACAGCTGTTTCGACCTTAATGAGTCTCATCAGTGTGGGGTTGATTAACTGGCTATGCAAATAAGCTAAAGGATAGGGTTTACCATACTGAGTTAAGTATAGAAAAAACGAGTACAAGCTCAGGACCAAAAGGTCAAAAATGAATATATAAGTATATAATTGCATCAAAAACGGAGCATAGGTCAGGTTGAGAGGGTGTAATCATATACCAGGAGGATTGGAGGAAACACGCTCCTCCCACGCGTTTAACGTCCCTATGGCATTTTTTTTCAAGGATTGAAAAAGCGCCATAGGGGGCGTAAAACGCATGGGAGGAGAGTTTCCAGTTTTGTACGTGTTTTTGTAATTTTATTTAGTTTAATGAACATTTTTAATTTTTCTACTTGCTGGTGAATTTCAATTTTTAAGGACCCTCTGCCTCATCGATTCACCTACTACTTTTTTTTTTATATGTATTGGGTTTTTTTTAATAGGTATTAGGGCCTTTTTTTTTAATATGTATTGGTGGATTTTTATATGTATTGTTTTTTTTAATATGTATTAATTTTTTAATATATATTGGTGTTTTATTTTATTTTTTTATATATATAGTACTGTATTGTTTTTTTTTATAAGCATTGGGGCCTTTTTTATATGCATTGGGGGCCTATTTTAAATGCATTGAGGGTCTTTTATATGCATTGGGGGTCTTTTTAATATGCATTTGGGGTATTTATTTATATGCACTGGGGGACTTTTTTTTATATGCAAGGGTCTTTTTTATATGTATTGGGGGTCTTTTTTATATGAGATATATATATATATATATATATATATATATATATATATATATATATATATATATATATATATATATATATATATAGTATATATATATATATGTATATATATGAATGGGGGTTATATGTATTAGGGGGGTTTATATTTATTGGGGAGATGGGGATTTTTTGTATATATTTGGGGGTGGAGATTTTTTTGTATGTATTTGGGGTTGAGAAGTTTTTTGCATTTTGAGTGGGGTTTTTTGGTATATATTCTGTGGGGGGAATCGTGTAAGGGTGGAGAGAATGAGTGAGGAGGGGATTGAGTGAGCGTGTGGTAATGTAACGCTTGCGTTACCCACAAACAACACAAGACCCCGGTACTGAGGTGGGAAGGTATGAAACCACGCACCGACAGCAATGGAGGCGTGCCCGGAAGGCGGATTGACAGCATAGCTGGGTCTGGGTAGGAGAGAGTGGGTTAGTCCGTATACTCGCCCCTTGTCTTGGATTACAGAGAGCAGTGTAGTCGAAGTCCGTTAAGCTGTGGTCTGGGATTGGAGAGTTGAGAGATGTTGAAGTCTGTGTAGCCGTGATCTTGAGTTGGAGAGGTAAACGTAGTCGAGGTTAAGCCGAGGTCGATAGCCAGAGAGATTTCACTAACAAGACGGGTCGGTACACAAGGAGACAAACTGGAAGACAAGACTGGAACAGGAGCAAGGCACAACAGAACTGTGAGGTACACAAGCCTACATGAGATTATGCTGAGCTATGCTAGAGAGTGCAAGCAAGGTAAAAGAAGAGAGAAGCAGCCAATAGGACAGGGTGCAGTGCGGAGGCGCGACCCCAGCGGAAGCCATGATAGGCACAGGAGACAAGTGGCAATCAGGTTACTTGCCGCGCAGCTGGGGAGCGGTGCATGTCGTCACATGAGCGTGCCGCTGACGCGGGACGCGCGATGCATCCGGTGGGGGCGGAGCCAAGCTCCGAGGCAACTCTAGAAGAGCTGCACGTGTGCGCACGCTCTGTAATCAGAGCGGGGGTGCGCGCACATGCTGGTGCCAAGACGGAGGGCTGAGTAGCAGCAGGTAAGGAGGGAACACATCGCAAAGGACGTGTGCCCCGATTCCTTACAGGTAATTGACAGGGGGTTGAGAGGAGAGAGGGGGTGAGTGAGGAAAAGAGGGAGTAAGAGAGAGAGACGCAGGGGAGAGAAATACATGTGAGGAAGGAGGGATTGAAGGAGGGAGAGTGAGAGGTGAGACGGAGGAGAGAGAAAGAAATACATGGAAAGAGGGAGGGAAATTGAGGGGGCTTGCGAGGTGTGAAATGGGAGTCGCAACACTGCAGAATGGGGGGGGGGGGGAGCAGTCAGAACTGTAGTCCTGGGCCCCAGGACATCTGTCAGCGGCTCTGCCAATAGGTCAGGTTTTCAAGATATCCCTGCTTCAGCACAGGTAGTGCAGTCTTTGACTGAGCTACTGATTGAGCCTCCTGTGATGAAGCAGGGATATTCTGAAAACCTGACTTGCACACACTCACACACACACCAACAAGTAGAAGAGGCTAAGGACTGAAGCAGAAGACAAAGAGTCTAGAAGTGAACTAAACTTGGTCCAGTAGAGTTGCCAAGACAAAAATGTTCCATCCTGATTAAATTCGATGCTGTGCGCAGTATATTCCTCTCTCTCCTGGATACCTTCTCTGCTGGCTCTTTCTCTAAGTACTAGTATGAAATATTAATTGTAGCATATGGCACTTGTTTTTTTCCCCTCTTTTAGTGTAGCCATTTGCAGCACATGTTTGAGATCTGAGGAGGAAAGTTGAACAAAGTGTGTTTTCAGAAGCCGTGTGGACTGGGGGGGAGGAAGGGAGGGGGGAATAAATCCACAGCTTTTAAAGCTTGATTGACAGGTGTCAAATATGCCTCTCAGACCAATGTCTGTTTAATTTGCCTCTCGAGATGAGAAATTCCTAGGTGACATTTAACATGTCTCTGAAGGTCGGAAGAGGTTAGAGTCCTTCTTTTTTTTCAGAGACTGGTTTCTGAAGTGCCACTGAATAAGAATTTGACTGTGTCCTCTCCCAGGAGATGCTGAGAAGCCCTTTAAATACCACCAGCGAAAGTGTAGACATTAAAAAGGTCATTAGGAAATATGAGAGAGGTGGCATTTCACATACTGGTCACATTGTTGCAGAAATCAGAGGGCTTTAATATGAACTAATTGGGCTTGGCTCCTGATTGTTCTTGAAAAGACCGCAGAGTTAGTGTTGAGGAAGCAGACGGTGAAAGCAAAACAAGATTTGTTAGTGCTCTTTTTTTCTTTTACAAAGGAAGCAGACAGACTGTTTTCCCGTTGACACAAAATATTTGCAGGATCCCAGGTTTATGGACTTCAGAAGCAGTGATGAGAAAGCTACAGACTTCAATTTAAACCCCAGTATATTTCAAAACCGTTGCATAATTGTCAAGCCCACCTACAGTTTTTCCAGAGCCCGGACACGGTGTTGGACCTGAGCCCTGGGTAGCTGAGCAGGGTGAAGGGGTTGCTGAAACTTACCTAGCTGGGTGGGGTCAGGGGAGGGAGCTCGGGCCCTGCAGCGCACTGTGGGTCCAGCGACCAGACGCAGAAGTTGGGCTGGACTTCCAAGCAGGACAAACTTCTGCCTTTGGCTGGCGCCCCTCCTCAGAGCTGCAGAGCCCTCCCCGTCGGCGGCCCTGATAATTGTAGTTATATTTTCCATAGGCATGATTAATCATTGTTTCTTACACAGCACTGACAAGGTACAGAGCGCTGTACATAGAATATTGCATGCAAGAGTTGCCCGCTGCGAAGAGCTTACAATCTAATTTTGGTGTTTGAAACACAGGGAGATAACATGACTTGCCCAAGGTTACAAGGAGCTGGCACTAATATTTGAACTGGGTTCATCCACTTCCAAGGCAGTGTTCTTACCACTCAGCCAGTCTGAGAGTCTAGGTGGCATTAAGCCCGGGATTCATCAAGTCCCGATGGTGGGTATCACACCCCGATCCGGCGGTAACTGACATTCAAGTCAGTAGCAGTTACCGCCGGATCGGTGTGATACCCAGCATTGTGGCTTGATATATCCCGGTCTTGGTGTGCATTGGTTAGTCCAAACAACCAGTCTGGCTGGCGTGTCCGAAGGAGAGAGGTTGAGAAATACTGGACCAGGGTATACCAGCACCCACTGATTCATTTGACTGTGTTTTTTTCTTTTTTTGCTAATTATTACGGAAAACTAAATATATGCCGAAATGGGACTGAAGCTTAAAATTCACACAGCTGCCTTTTAATAGATCATCCATTAGGATGCATCGGTGTACTTAAAGATTTTAATTAGCACATGCTAATTTCCACTGCTATTTTTTCCCCCTCTTCTCCGATGAGTCTGTTTACTTGGAGCTGATTCATTAGGTTTATTAAGTGCACCCCACTGTTACCTGTCTGCCGCTCATCCCCACTTGATTAATGACAAAGAAGACTGATCATTTCAGTTTCAGCTCTTGCTGCGTCAAAAACATTGGTATCTGGTCCTCTCTGTACGATGCAAAAGAAAAAAAAAAGTCTGCTAAGCAGAACCATTCCCCCCTCTGTTGGCCAAGGAGAAAAGTCATGAAGATGATTAATCGGCATGTGATCGTGGGAATAGGACAGTACCACTACTTATTTTTTTTCCTTTACAATCCTCCCTCTTAATTTCTCTAATGGGGCAGTCCCACTCCGCTCACCAAAAATATTAGATAAAGAGACCCACCAATGTCATTGTCCTAGTTAGTGCAAACATTTGGTTGTTTTTGTTTCTTTGGAAATTAAAGACATTTCTTAAAATTTAATTGAAGCCTCTCAATGGGAGGGAGGGTGCTTATCAATCATGTAGCCTACCCTGTCCCTGTTGAAGGGCCAACAAAGAGGAGGGAACATTGCCCGTGTAAACTCCCGTTCAGCATATAGGGATGTGGCACAAGAGGGAGCAGCCTTATGAAATCAAACCCTTCCCATGTCTCTGGTTAACCTGGGGGCCTCCCAATTGTCCTACAATTGGGAGGCCCCCAGTTCAGCTAACTTCAAGTGACAAAGGCGCTTCAGCACTGAATCCCTTCAATATGTGTGCAAAAAACAGGACTGGATAAGGATATGGATAAACTGTTTGTAATAGTAAAGTCCCCAGGTGGGCCAATATTCCCTGAAGGGTAAGGTGTAAGGTTATGAAACCCGATCAAACCCTCATTGGGATGGTTCCTGGACTCCCATTGAGTAATCATGAATAATGAAAAAGTACTCACAGAAATCTCTTAATCCTGAAGTCCTGGTAGGCATGCAGCCTAGAGTAGAGAGGTAGATCTGAGAAAAAAGGTGATTTCTGGCGCACAGCCAAAAGTGGGACCCAAACAAGTTGAATTAAAAATATTCCTTTATTAATCCATCTAAAAAAGTGGAGGCACACACCCTCCTACGCGTTTCGTGTTGAAGAACACTTTATCAAGGAGTCTTCAACACGAAATGCGTAGGAGGGTGTGTGCCTCCACTTTTTTAGATGGATTAATAAAGGAATATTTTTGATTCAACTTGTTTGGGACCCACTTTTGGCTGTGCGCCAGAAATCACCCTTTTCCCCCAGTTCAGCTAATATAGAGCCATTGCTGTTTTAGTTTTGACGTTGTGCTCCTTTGCTAATTTCGTAGAACTGGCTCTCCTTTGTGCTGCCAGGTGAGAGAAAACGCTTTCAATCCCCTACAGGAAAAAAAAATAGTCCATTAAAAATGATTACATGGCTGAATTATTCTCATCAAGGTCTGCTCCGCGTCCCTTCATAACGCACGGAAGAAGTGGAGCCTGTGACTGTTCTGCTTGTCATACTAAAGAGAGGACACACGCAAGACTTCTAAAAAGTAGTGGTTGTTACGGTAGTGGCAAAATGGATAGCATTTTATAGGTTAAGCCCAGACATTGCCCTTGTCCGTCTGGATGACCTGCAGAATTTCCCTGCAGATCTACCTTATGTGGCTCATCTGGCCCAAAACCCTGTGTTCTACTATGTATCCCTGTATGTGTAAATGTTTATTCAATGTATTTCTGGGTACTGTAAACTGTATTAATGTACTTGGATGTTCCCGTGATGTGCTAGGTTAGGGCAGGGGTGCGCAAACTATTCGCGCTGCGCCCCCCCTGCTTACTGCCCCTGGTGCTGGCACCTCCCCCCCTACCTTCCTTCCGGCGTGTGGGGGTCATGTGACATCACGGCATGACCCCGCTGCATCATTTGACGCGTCGCCGAAGACCCGGCTGGCAGCAGGTAAGTAAGTTACAGAGGCATCACACCTCCCATGACATTTAATTTAAATGCTGTGGGGAAGAGCGCGGGGCCCCTGTAACCACCCGCGCCCCCAAGCAAATCTCCCGCCCCCCCTGAGAGGCGCACCCCCCAGTTTGCGCACCGTTGGGTTAGGGAACCAGATTCTCACCCGTCGATAAGGGGGAGGTGCAGGGTTGGGGGCAGAGGAGAGCGGGGATGGGCGATCCTCATGCCTGGGAGACGTTTGTCTGGAATGTGGAACCATTGTCTGCCCCAGACAGCAAGGTGCCTATCTCAGCAGGAGATATCCGGCTTGCCAGTAGAAGAGTGACTGGGTATGAACCCCTTAGCCTATGAGACTGAGGCTTGCAAGCAGGAGATTTTAAAGCCCAAACTACATCCCTGAGGTCTGGAGACCTGGAACCCCCACAGACTAGAAATATTCCTGGGTAAGTCTTCTGAAGCAGCGCCCAGCACTTAGTTAGCTAGGATTCCCCCTGTAACCCCCTGTTTGGTGAGTGAAAGCTCTTTTTATGATTTGTACGGTATCTGTTGGCTCCAGCCAGAATAAATATCCTTTACTTGACTCTTTTGTCCTGTCTGGTGCCTTGATCCCGGTGATTTGTCCTGATATCCCATGACAGTGGTAATCTGGGTTTGTAAATACTGTAAATGGTAGTGGTACTGTGACCCCTCTAATACCATTAGACTTCAATTAGGCAATGCTCATTTGGGTAGCCTTGCTTTCTCCTGTCTTGGTGCAGGTTCCATTTCAATGATATGTAGCTGTGTTTATGATCAGTGTACAAAGCGTTGATTACATCGTATTTCCTATGAAACACATGTATTATTCATATGACAATATTGCTCAGTGTTGTTTGGATCCTTCCTTATGCTGTGAGCGATGCACACTCACCACCGCCTAGGAGTTTGCCTCATGAGCTATTTGTAACACTTATTAAAAAGTAAAACCTTTTCTAACAATGTGAAATTAAAACCATGGCATTAACTTGATGGATTGTGGCCTGAGATTGTCATATAGGTAGCAGAAGGACTTTTAATGAACATAATTAACTCTTTGAGTACCTTAAGACATACTGTAGCTAATGTGGTCTGGCTCGTTTTCGTGACACGATCTGCCCTGATGACGAATGGAAGGGACACGACTCCTCCCCTTCCACCATCAGTAACGGATGTAGCCAAGTACTCCTAGGCTACTAATTCTCTGGCCCCTCCAGCACTGTAAGTCCCTGTAAAGAGTGTTGGGAACAAATCCTGCAGGGGCTGGTTATGTTATTAGATATGTGTGTTACCTAATACAGTACAGGAGTAGTCTGGTATTACAAGGGGGGCCTATGACAGATAGGAGGCCGGTTTACAAGCCACTCCCCTGGGAAGGCAGGGGTTTCCCTCTAGAGGTTAGAGTAAGGGTTCTGGGAGTTAGTTCTGTGCTGCCCTCCCTGCTATGAGGATGCAGCAGTAAGTCTCTCCTGGATAGGAGTGGGCTGAGGCTTTGCCCTGTTAGGAGGTAAGGTATGCTGAGGAGGGGTGCTCAGGGCCTCAAGCCCGGGGTACTGCCTTCAGGTAATGGAACCTGCAATGATGTACTGAACCGAATAAACTCCAGTTATACCCTCTCTGGTGTGATGTCTGGTGTGTGAACACTTAGAAGAGTTGACTATGAGGTACATCCTGGCTGCACCAGGATCCTCCTGGGCTGGAGGTGCTGTGCGGACCAAAGAACCATCACTGAGAGCCTGTCCTGATGTCTGCCTACAGCATCACGGAGATCTCAGGCCTTCTGTTCTACCTCACAGTTATGCACCAGCACCAGAATAGCTAAATGATCTCACTTAAGGTGGGGGGAAAGGTACTACAGTACATGGAGCAATAAACTGATCAAGGGTGCCGGATGACCCCTTGGCACTCAAAGGGTTAATATATGAGATTACTGTTGGAGACAAGTGCAGAGGTATGACCAAGGAGACATACAGTACATTGGGGAAAATAAACATTGCCTTTTATTTAGCCCGTGGCTTCAACAGTACAGCTTTAAGGCAGCACACACATAAACAAAATAGGCTTATCCCTTTGTAAATGCTTACTCTCACTTCCCAATTCCTATCTGCAGGGCTGTGAGGCTATGGGGCCTATTCTAGTACTATCCAAACGGAGCACAGCAGCTATTGATAGCGTGAAACCCATAAGAGTTTTTTTCTGGGACATGCTGCTACTGCTCCAATAAAGATGATTTTAGTTCATTTCCTGTAGCCCCTTCACTTTTTTGCTGCTGTGCTCCGTTTTTTCTTCCTCTGGATTCTGCTTACCACAACATGAGGCACACCACAGATAAGAAGGACAACAGACTGTGAGTAACATCAAGTTTTTACTGCATTGGTTGTGATTATGGGAGGATACCTTATTGTATATAGCAGGATCACTTGGCTCCAGGGAGACAGTCCAATATAGGAGGATTACCGGACGATACTGTTTTATACCCATACAGTAGTCACGTGTTTTTTCTACCAGGACTTTGTGTGTACACATACCTCCGTTCATGGTGAGCAACACTCCTGCATTTGGTTATTTACCTCCACACACCACACTGTTATGATTATCCTTTCTTCAAGCAAGCTTACACCGTTTGATACCTATATCAGTTCTGATACTGCTTTATCCTTGTAACCTTGTTCTAGCAGCACCGACATATGGAACATTGTTCTGTTGTTATATAGCTATTCTAGTACTATAGGTTTGATAACCAACTCATCAAGCTTTATTGGCACTTCCCGTACGATTTGGCAGATTTGCTATTCATAAAACTTTGATGACCTGCCAAACTCGTACGGCGAGTGCATTTTCTAGGATAACTACCAGTGCCCGGGTTATAGAGGGTAGCGGTGGTGGGTGAAGGTGGTATGTGACCCATGGTGGGTGTTTAGGCTTGCGGGAGAGGTTGCAGGAGGAGTTAACCCCTTCATTACCTTAACGGTTACTGCAGCTAAAGTAATGGCGGGGTTAACCCCTCCCGCAACCCACCCAATAGGCATAAACACCCACCACGGGCCACATACCACCTTCACACAACCCCGCTACCCACAATAAACATTAAAACACAATACTAGTGTAGCACCGAGGTTGTTTTTCCCTCCCTGGCCCCTCTCCGCGAGTGCCGTGTGGTAGCGGGTGCCGCCGGAGGCTGCGACGGACCCGCCGGCACTTCGCGAGGGTGGGGGCCAGAGCAGGGAGCAGCGCTAGGTATCGCGGCGCAGGCCGGTTGCCGGGGACGCGATCGGGCCGTCGCTAGGGCCGCGATCGCGTTGCCACCGGCTCGGCGGCTGGAGGAGAGTGCGCCGCCATTGCGCGTTAGTTCGCGCATGCGCAGGAGGCGGCAAGCGCGCGATAGGACTCCAGGGATAGGGAGAGATCGCGCGAGAGTAGGGAAGTGTAGACGGAGATTGAGGCGGCCATTAGGGGTTCGCGCATGCGCAGGGCAAGTTCGCACGCGGCCCCAATGCTTTAGGCAGCCCCTGGGGACTACAACTCCCAGGAGGCTTAGGGAGACAGAGGTCAGGTGCTCCCTTGCGGCCGATAGGGCTGGAGGAAGCTCAGCCCGGGAATATAGATACATTTCCCGGGCTTTGCAGAGACAGTCAGGCAGAGGAGAAGGAAGGAGTAGGAAGGGTGCAGGGAGCGCGTGGCTCCTGTACCAGGTAAGGGTTCTCCCTAGATCCCCAGGCAGGCCCAAATTCCCGGTAAGGGCAGGGGGTAACTGAAGAGGGACAGCCCTAGCTAGGGAGGTCACCCTTAGGTGCAGAAGGTGCAGGTTTGGCAGTGCCACAGCGGATAGGGCTGTGGGCACTGGCAAATAGGCACAGCGTGCAAGCAGTGGATTTGCTGCGGGATTCAGGTGGCTGTGTGTGAGTGCAGCTGCGTGTGTGTGTGTCGCTGCATGTGCTGGGCGCAGTGTGTGCAGCGTGTGTGAAGTCTGCAGGCTGACAGCGAGCTGTGTGTCTGCTGCAGGCTGTTAGGATTAGTAGATACAGATAGGACTGGGTAGCTAGGGGAGGGGGGGGCAGGTTATTGTTCCACAGGCCCTAGGAGTTTTCCCCAAGCCATCCCAGGTTGCGGTTCATCAGGGACAGGCCCTAGGTTAGGGTTCCTGTCCTGATAGGGTTAGTTAGGGATAGCGGCGGTTGCTGTTTCCATGCGGTTGGTGTTGCCGTGATTCTGTTGCTGTTCCCGGGAAGCGGTGGGACCCTCGTTGGGGTCCACTGAGAGAAGTACCTGGATAGGATCAGACGGACGTCTGACCCTTTTAGAAGAGAGTTGCGGTCCCGAGCATCGGAGTGCTCGGAAGGTACTTCTGTATATAAGTGCACCAACTGGGCCCTAGCTTAATTTAGTGACTGCGCAGTCACCCACGACCTCCGTAGGAGTACGGGACATTGGGAGTGGGGGATCACAGGACACTGGGTGGGAACACCAGACATTGGGCTGAGGTGATGCGGATAGAGCATCAGGTTATGTTATGTTATGTGATGTGTGACATGTCGTGTTAGTAAAGTGTTAGTATTTTATATACATGTGTTATTGTATTTCTTACCCAGGGCTATCTTTCATAACGGGGATCCTGGGTAAGTGGAGGCGCTGCACCAGGTAAATGGTAAGGGTTTCCCCAGGCTCCCAGCTAGCGGAGGCTCAGATCTCCTGGAGCCACAGGTGTTATGCAGTACCAGTAGTCCCTTAGAGCAGGTGTGTTGCAGGGAAAGGAACCGGTTAGACCACGAGGGGCCAATGTGAGATTGGGTGGGTCGGCCGGTTCACAAAAAGGGCTACACTAGTATAATGAGTGCTCACCTCGGCTGAGGTGGAGATGTTTGAATACACCGACCAGAGTCGTAGTTGTGTAGCTGGGTCAGGGTAGGAGAGGTCAGAATAGTTGTGATTCTCGCCGTGGTCTAGGATTGGAGACATTTGATGGTCGTTGTGCGTAGCCGGTGTCCAGGAGTAGAGAGATCAGAATGGTCATTGTGCGTAGCCGAGGTCTAGGGGTCAGAGAAGGCAGAGGTCTGGGTAAAAGCTGAGGTTAAAAGGTACAAGAGAGCAAGACAGAACGCACAGAACAACAGCAGGGCAGCAGGATGCGTGAGGCAAGCACTTGAAACAAAAACAGTGGTTTATGCTCAGCCAATTTGCCTAAGGGCTGGCTGAGCATATAAGGAACAGAGAGCCAATAGAAAGGCTGCAGAAAAAGAGTCATCACACACAAACTGTGTACTGATAGGCAGGGGCGGAGTGTATCACAGCTGTGGAGTAATTAATTTTGTTAGCATTAACCCCTCGAGTGTTTCTGGTTGTGCGACGCCGACGTGTAGCGGAGACAGGAGCATACTTCGTTGTGTCACGGGATGCGGCGTGGGGGTGGAGCCTAGGTCCGATCCTGGCAGGACTACTGCGGCGCTCGTGAGCAGTGCATGTGCGAGTGGCGTCAACCAATGCGTCCCGGGACACGTCACGGGGCGGGACCGAGGTCCAATCCTGACAAATAGCCAATACACCCATTCATTGCCAGTGTGGTTACCTATACCTTCAATGGGAGCAAAGATAACCCCAATGGGAATGCATGGGCACCCCCTCTACCCCCAACATGATATAGTGAGCCATTTAAAATGAGATTTTAAGTGAGAAGTTATAGTTAGACTATAGTTTGACTAGAGGTGACTGGGGACTGCATCTTTCTGCAAACTCTTTTACTCACGACAACAAACGGTAAGCTATTCAGGTCACACTATGATCCCATTCTTGCTAACTTGCATATTTTAACCCCCCACCCCTTTACAACTTATTTCACTGCAGCCTCTCCCAAAACTGACTGCACAATACACTGAAACCCTGAATTGACTCTAGCATTGCAATGCACCATAACATTTGACATGGAACAGGCACACACCTGCTGTTTAGTCTGCACACACTCACTCTGCTCACAACAGCTCCTTGCAGCACTGCCTACCTCTGGCATAATGAACCTGCTATGTATCGTAACTTTTTTCTTTCTCCTGGCCTCATGGAGATGTTACTCCCTCTATACACTACAAACTTCTCCATCCTGGCCCACACCCAACATCACAATACACCCTGGACTACTCAAAAGCCTTTCACTATCTACTGAATGTTGGTGGAGAACTCTAAAAAGCATCACACCAACCACTGCTCACTCTAATAGCAAACACCACAAATTTACAACCTGCAAACAACTACCCAAATTCCTACTTGTACTGTTACTCTCTTTAGCAGGTGATATTGAACCGAACCCAGGTCCTCCCATTTCAGCTCTGTCCCATGCCCCTGAGAATTCCACCTTTAAATTTATGTCGCCCATATAAATATCCGGAGCCTGCTGCCCAAACTGGACGAACTAAGGGCATGGTGCCTTATGCATAAACCCAAAGCCATCATTCTTACAGAAACATGGCTATCCCCTAAAACCTCTGATGCAAATATCGCCATTCAGGGATACTCCATTTTTAGGAGAGATAGGTCAAAGAGAGGAGGAGGGGTGTTATTTTATATTGCAGACACCTTACAATTTACACTGTTAAATTGCCCACCAAGCCCATCCTCTTTTGGGTATAATCTGCCTCCCCTTTTCCAAGCCAATCTTGCTTGCTGGCATCTACCGCCCCCCAAAAGCCCTTCTACAATCGCTGACTGATATCACCCAATTTCTTGGCTCCATTTCCACTCTGAATGAGAAGAGTGAGCTGCTAGTTCTTGGAGATTTCAACTTCAATTGGCTTGACCCTAAAAATCACAAAATCCAGATACAACTCAAGTCACTTAACCTATCACAACTCATTTCCCAACCCACACGGATAAACCTGAAATCGCATAACCATTCCTTGCTAGACTGGATTCTCTCCTCAAACCCCAGCAGAATCCAATCCTCTGGCATCCTTCCTGACATTTTCAGTGACCATGCAATAGTGTACTGTGTAAGGAAAATTAAACCGCCCCAATCAAGCCCTAAAGTTCTCCTCACTAGAACATTAAAAAACTTTAACCCACAACAGTTTCTGGATGACCTTACCAACTGCCCATGGCACAGAATCGATTTAATTCCCGACCCTGATTCTGCACTCGACTATTTCCAATCCGAGTTCTTAAAACTCTGCGATACCCATGCTCCACTATGCAAAATAAGGGTACGGGGGGCCCACCTTCCATGGTTACAACTGACCTTATAGCACTCTACCAGCTCAGGGATACCTTGTGGAAAAGCTACAAAGTAACTGGCACTACCAAGGATCTCAATCACTACAGATGCATGCGGAACATGTGCACAAGGCAAACAAGGCATGCAAAAGCACAATATTACTCTGACAATCTCCACCAAAATACATCAAACCCAGCTAACTTCTGGAAGGTTATCAACAATATATTCCAGCCTCCTAACCATCAACAACCAAGTAATATCACTAAGGGGGATATTACTCTGACAAACCCCACTGACATTGCAAATGCATTCAATGATTACTTTGGGGTGCGCCACTAACTTATTAGCAAAACGCAGCCCAAACCACAAACCTGAATCTCATCCTCGGAGTACACCTATAGTCCCACCCCCTCCCAACACTGCCCACAATTTTCAATTTGGCCCAGTATCTGAAGAGGAGATTATACAAGCGCTCCCCAAACTAAAACTAAGCAGCCAATGTGGACCTGACTTACTACAATCTAGGTTCCTACGACTTGGTGCCCCAGCCATTGCCAAACCAATTGCGTCCATAGTCAACTCTATCCTGTCTGCAGGCCATATCCCTAAGACCTGGAAAACTGCCAGAGTTGTCCCAATCTTCAAAAGTGGGGACAAAAACACTGTCTCAAACTACAGGCCAATCTCACTTCTCCCAATTCTATCCAAAGTCATGGAAAAATGTGTCCACTCCAAATGAAACGATTTCTATACCAAGACAAATTTCCCTAGCCAATTCCAATCTGGGTTTCGTCCCAAACACTCCACCGTAACTACGCTGCTAAAAGTTTGCAATGAAATCCAGTGTGGAATGGAACAGGGACAACTCACTGGTGCAGTATTCCTAGATTTTGCAAAGGCTTTTGACACAGTTGATCATGCTATCCTGCTTAACAAACTCCAGAGCTCTGGAATAGGGAAGCATGCTTTAAACTGGTTTCAGTCCTACCTATCAGGAAGATCCCAACATGTGTCCATCTCAGGCTCTAACTCATGTATGCAGACGACACAATCCTATATGCACAGAACCATAGCCTCTCTGACCTTCAACACATACTTCAGCCTGACTTTTTGAGATTTGAAAACTGGATTTCCCAAAACAAACTGTTTTTAAACACTGACAAGACTGTAACAATGGTAGTTGGGACCAAGACTAAATTTTAAAAGCTTTCCGTGACTGAGCTCCTGATTAGAACCAACGCTAACACCACCCTAACACCTGTCACTAGTTTTAAATACCTGGGCTTTTGGTTTGACTCCCACTTAACATTCGGGATGCACATTGATACCCTGACAACCAAGACCTATGCCAAACTAGGGGTACTTTACAGGAACAAATCCTCCCTAAGTCTCCTGGTCAGAAAGCGTATCACACAGCAGATGCTAATGCCAATTATTGACTATGGAGACATAGTATATGGCTCAGCACCTCAAACCCACCTTAGCAAACTTGACACCCTCTACAATTCAATTTGTCATTTTGTTCTCCAATGCAACTACAACACACATCACTGCGATATGCTCAAAGAACTAGATTGGTCATCACCAGAGTCTAGGCGCAAAGTTCACCTTTCCTGTCTTGCCTTTAAATTCTTCATGGGCAAGCTACCCAGCTATCTGAACAAGCTCCTCACCCCTACCACATGCAGCACTTATCACCTGAGATCAGACTCCAAAAGACTGTTCACGGTCCCAAGGCTCAACAAAGTATCCGGACGTTCCTCCTTGTCCTACCGTGCACCCCAAAACTGGAACAACCTACCAGAGACTCTCACATCCAGCACCAGTTTAAGTTCTTTCAAATCTAAGGCTGTCTCACATTTTAATCTGGTCTGTAACTGTTTCATATGCCAATAATATATATTATCTCTAACTGTGCATGCAATGTCTTGTATATAATGTATACCCTGTTCATTTATGTAACTGTATTTGTAAGCAAGTATTATTTGTTTTACTCTGTGCCCAGGACATACTTGAAAACGAGAGGTAACTCTCAATGTATTACTTCCTGGTACAATATTTTATAAATAAATAAATAATAACAACCATAACATTACAGTACAGTAATGGGCAAAGTTACTATTATCCAGATATGGATAATAGCTCATTTATCAATTAAAAATAAACCATTATCCAGCCTGCATAATGTAAATAAAAGTTCTACCTACACCTGCCAGGATGAAGGCCACCCTTATCACTGTCCTCCATGTCCATGTCCTCCGTGGGCACAATAGTACAATAAAAATACAAACTAATGGTCACTAACCCTTTAAGCACCTTAGTGGGTGGTAATCACTATAGTAATTAAGGGGTTAACCCTACTCCTCTGCTACGCACCCGAGCAGCAAAACCACCCTCCTCAGGGCAACTACCCTCACCCGCTACCCATTGATTGGCAAAATGGTACACCATGCCCATATAATGGGGGCATGATTAGCCACTATGGCAGTCAATGGGCAACCCAAAAGAGATACATCACCAAAAAGACACAACAATTTAAAAACCAAGCACCTAAACTACACAACAATTAAATAAAGCAAGCACCTAAACAACAACAATTAAATAAACCAAGCACCTAAACAACAAAAACATTAAATAAATCAAGCACCTAAACGACACAACAATGAAATAAACCAAGCACCTAAACAACACAAACATTTAATAAAAACAAGCCCTACAAATACATAACAATTAACTAAAAACAAAAATAAGAACATAACAATTAATTAAAAACAAGCATTTGCCAAAAAATGCATTGTCTGTCGCTAGCCGCTAAGGTAATTAAGCTGTTTTCATTTAAATCTGAATACTAGTGTGTGGGAGCAGGGGGTCTCCGGAGCTGAACCGCATTGATTTCAGGCCCGGGGAAACCCTGCTTCCCGGCTTACATTTAAGCCAGAATGTCCATCGCCTTTATTAATTTGCTGGCTCTTCTCTGCACTCTCTCTATTTCCATAATGTTTTTTGTAAGGAGTGGTGCCCAAAATTGTACTCCATATTCAAGGTGTGGTCTTACTAATGCTTTATAAAGGGGCATCATTATATTTACTTCCCTTTCATCCATTGCCCATTTAATGCAAGATAAGATGTTGTTTGCCTTTGCAGCTACTGCATGACTTTTGGAACTATTTCTAAGCCTGCTGTCTACAAGCACTCCTAAATCCTTCTCCATCAAGGATTCCCCCAATTTATCCCCATTTAATTTGCAAGTTGCCTGTTTATTCTTATTTCCCAAATGCATAACCTAACATTGATCTGTATTAAACCTCATCTGGAATTTAACTGCCCAAGTTTCCAGTGTATCCAAGTCCTTCTGGAGGGAAATTACATCCTGCTCTGATTTTAATACCTTACACAATTTTGTGTCATCAGCAAAGATGAAGACTTTGCTGTCCATGCCAACCTCAAGGTAATTAAAGCTGCAGTTCAAGCTGCCATTTAAAAAAAATAATATATATATATATATATTTTCCCCATTCAATATGTGCATCAATACAATCTGCACACTGACAAGTGATTAGCTAAGCTGCAGATCGATCTGTTCTCCTGTAATCGATCGCTTGCTCCGGGTTATTACATTCAGTTCTTGCACAGCATTTTCGGCAATGTAGTCCTGGAATATTATGACTGGGCAGTTACTAGATACAATTGGTGAGATATGGTTGTGTAGCGCACAGCATCCAAAAACGAAGGCAGGTCTGGCGAAAACTTTCTTTATTTGAAGCAAGGCATAAAAAGAGGGACGCAGCCCTTCAACGCGTTTCGTGCAAAGCACTTTGTCAAGAAGTGCCTTTACACGATATACAGCCACTTAAATACAAGAGATCGCTCAACTCTCGCGAGATGCGATGACATCATCAGACCGCTATTAACCAATGAGACAACCATACCCCGCGCATGCGCGACGCGATCGAGCCCTGCACAACAACAATCACGGCAAACCACCTGTCTCACTGCAATTGCGTGTATCTCAGCTGGTAGACAGACCGCTAATCAGGAGACCAGCCCTGGCTGCTTAAACCGTGCATACCGGACCCTCCGCCCCGCGCATGCGCAAATAGGTGCTCTCAAATGCCTTCCCTATTGATGAATCAACGCATACGAGCCGCCAAAAATAATATGGCATACTCACATACATCGTCCCACCAAGAGAGGCAATAACAATTAATACAATGCATATATAAAGAAAGCGATCTATTTCTACACATACTGCGATGAGTTCGGCCATCAATGTAACCATATATCAAAACATGAAATATAAATTTTTATTATCTATAAATAAAACTAAACTAAACTTAAATATGACCTTAAAATAAAAAGTATACTGCTATACTCATGTAAAAACAAATGTGCTCCCTACTGATGACTGATGATCATTTTATCTAAATAAAACAGTACTTGAATATTAATATTTTACTGTTGTGGAGAACCCAATAGGAAAAAACATGAGTGACAATAGAGAACATCTATTCACACAATAATATACATGACGCATTAGTATGAATTATTATGCTATGAGGTAACAACAATATAATACACTTGGTTGTTATATATTCGTGCCTATTTTTGAGCAAATTTTTTTCCCCATATTGGATATTTTATGTCATTAGTGTAGTTAATAACAGTTTTTATCCCCATCTGATCAAATGTTTTATTCACAAAAGAATACTAAATCACTTATGCAGATTATTTTAAGTCCACATAGAATATTTCAATATATCAAGATGTGAAATAAGTTTACACTTCAATATATCAAGTTATCAAGAGATCAGGTCGGTTCCCATGGACAATTATCAGATTAATATAATATGCAATATTCATTAGTATACTCAACAATTTTTATATACATACTTATTTTAAGAAATGGTTTATTGTCCACTCCACATTGATTCCCTCCGGGAACCTTGTTCTGAGTGTAAAGATCCAGAAGGACTCTCTACAATTCAGAGTATTGAGAATATCACCCCCTCTCTCTGGTTTTTTGACTTTCTCTAGACCCATGAACGAAAAGTTCCTAATGCCGCCCTTGCTGCATAGCGTAAAGTGCTTTGATACAGGATGTTCCAGATCCCCTTTACGAATTAGTCTACAGTGTTCTTGCATTCTTATTATTTATAGATAATAAAAATTTATATTTCATGTTTTGATATATGGTTACATTGATGGCCGAACTCATCGCAGTATGTGTAGAAATAGATCGCTTTCTTTATATATGCATTGTATTAATTGTTATTGCCTCTCTTGGTGGGACGATGTATGTGAGTATGCCATATTATTTTTGGCGGCTCGTATGCGTTGATTCATCAATAGGGAAGGCATTTGAGAGCACCTATTTGCGCATGCGCGGGGCGGAGGGTCCGGTATGCACGGTTTAAGCAGCCAGGGCTGGTCTCCTGATTAGCGGTGTGTCTACCAGCTGAGATACACGCAATTGCAGTGAGACAGGTGGTTTGCCGTGATTGTTGTTGTGCAGGGCTCGATCGCGTCGCGCATGCGCGGGGTATGGTTGTCTCATTGGTTAATAGCGGTCTGATGATGTCATCGCATCTCGCGAGAGTTGAGCGATCTCTTGTATTTAAGTGGCTGTATATCGTGTAAAGGCACTTCTTGACAAAGTGCTTTGCACGAAACGCGTTGAAGGGCTGCGTCCCTCTTTTTATGCCTTGCTTCAAATAAAGAAAGTTTTCGCCAGACCTGCCTTCGTTTTTGGATGCTGTGCGCTACACAACCATATCTCTGCATTTGAACCACACGGCGGCACGCATTGGAAGGGAGATTCTGGAGGCTAACAAGGAGTGAGTACCTAAGAGGGGGCTATCCCAATGAGGTGAAGGAGGTTGTCCTAGGGCTGCTTCCCCAACCTTCAGGGCTTTCTGATGCCCCCCACCCCATCTTTATGGACTGAGTACATAATCTATGATGCCTTAATACCCAGTGTTCTCCCTTTCCATAGAAGCACACATATAGCACTGTGAGCACCATTGTTCTATCTCTAACTCTAGATACAATTGGTGCCCTGCTAGAGAGAGGACAGGCTCAAGAGCCAGAGCCTATCAGAAGGGGAAGGGGCTGTCACTTTAGAAAGGCTTCCTAAATTAGAAACATTAAAAAGTGTCTTTAAAACATTTTTTTTAAATGCTACAAGAATTTTCTCGTAGTACACAACTGATTTATTAAAAAAAAAACACACATGTAGGATATTGCTTAAACTGCTGCTTTAATAAACAAGTTAAAAAGCAGGGGTCCCAATACCGATCCCTGAGGTACTCCACTCACAATTTTAGCCTGAAAAAGTTCAATTTATGACAACTCTGTTCTGTATCCTTCAACCAGTTTTCAATCCAGGTGCAAATATTTTTACTGAGTCCAATTTGCTTTATTTTGTACACTAATGTTCTTGCGTGGAACTGTATCAAAAGCCTTTGCAAAATCTAAGTAGACCTGCATTACCCTGGTCTAAATTCCTACTATCCGCCTCTATGAAACTAATAAGGTTAGTTTGGCATGATCTATCCTTCATAAATCATGTTGACTATTACTAATAATTTTGTTTTCCATGAGGTATACCGGAATATTATCCTGTATGAAACCTTCAAGTAGTTTCCCCATTATTGATGTCAGGCTTACAGGTCTGTAATTCCCTGGTTGTGATCTAGCTCCCTTTTTAAATATAGACACCACATATGCTTTACGCCAATCTTATGGTACTGAGCCTGTGAAAATTGAATATTAAATGCAATGGTTTGGCTATTACTGAACTAAACTCCTTGAGAACTCTTGGATGTACTGATTGACCAGGTGCCTGATTTACTTTAATTTTATCAAGCCGTATATGAACTTCTTCCTCAGTTAACCAATTGTTTGTTAATATAGAGGTTGTGGCTTCCTCCTGTGGCACTACTATTGAAATTGATTTTTCCCAAGTAAACACAGAGGCAAAGAATGTGTTTAATACCTCTGCTTTTTCCTTATCTCCAATAATCTGCCTGCCCATCTCACACTGAAAGGGTCCTATATTTTCTTTTATATATTTTTTTCTGTTATTAAGGTACCTAAAGAACTTTTTATGGTTGATTTTACTTTCTATTGCAATCCTTTTTTCATTATCCATTTTTGCCCTTTTGCAATTTTTGTTACATTCCTTATAATTCTGTTATGATGCCTCTGTCCCTTCTGACTTCAAATAACTAAACGCCTTCCTCTTCTTGTCCATTTCCTCCCTACCTGTTTATTTAGCCCCATTGATTTTGACGTATTTCTTTTATATTTATTACCTATGGGTATACACTGATAAGTGTGCTTTTCTATCAATGTTTTAAAGACTGACCATGTATCTTCTACATTTCTCCCTGCAAAAACATCACCTCATTGTATTCCTTGCAGATTAGTTCTCAGTTTGTTCAAATCTGCCTTTCTAAAGTTTATGGACTTTGTTGAACCCAAGTAATCTGTTTTTTTGAGAATTTATTTAAAATGAGACCATGGTATGATCACTGTTTCCCAAATGTTTCCGGACTTGAATGTTTGTTATTACTTCTACATTGTTTGATATTACCAAATCCAGTATTGCCTCAATAATTTGGGTCATGTAATTGTCTTTAAGCACCCCCAAAATCCTGTTTCCTTTTGTTGTAATGCTAATCTCATTGTGCAAGTCTATGTCTGGATAGTTAAAATGACCAATTATGCAAACATGACCCAGTTTTGATGCCTTCTCCATTTGTAAAAGTATTTTGGCTTCCTCTATCTCACAGATATTTGGTGGTTTATAGCACATCCCTACAAACATTTTCTTTATATTTTACCTCCACTGCTAATTTCTAGCCACAAGGTCTCTACATTCTCATCATTCCCTTCATAAACATCTTCCCTTATAATAGGCTTTAGATCCGGTTTAACATATAAACATACTCCACCTCTTTTTCTTTTTGCTCGATCCTTCCGAAAAAGGGAATAACCCTCTATATGAACTGCACAGTCATGAGTTTCATCCCACCATGTTTCAGTAATGCCTATGAAATCATACTGCTCCCTTCATTCAAGCTCCCCCATTTTATCTGTCAGGCTTCTTGCATTAGCAAGACTGCATTTAAGTTTTTTTTTCAGTCTGTACTATTATCTTATTTTCTCCTGCCTTTCTGCGCCAATTGGGTTTAGTCTTTAGAAGTTTTCTAGTATTATCTGTATTTACTATGGGTGTCTCCCTGCTTGTCAAACTCGCACTTGCCCCCATTCTACATCCATGATCCATTGCTCTTTCCCCATACCCATCTATTCTATTTAGTTCATTATCTGTTTCTTGTCCCTCCCCCTTCCATCCTAGTTGGGTTAAGGCCGTGTCACAGTTACCATAACACATGGAACTGGAATTGTATTTTTTGGAAGCATGGTGATCAGCTTCTAATGGTTTTAGCTCCCCACCCAGCTCCAGTAAACAAACAATTACCATAATGTTAAAAAGTATAAACCCGGGGTAGTGTTGAGGGGAGGAGGGAGAGTTCTGCAGCATCTCTCGCACCCCTAGTCACACCCCTAGTTTCAGCCCCCATGCTCCCATGGGATATGCTAATGGCCAGGTATACATGATTTTATGACGTTTGTAAGCCAGAGAGCTTTCCTCCATGAAATCTAAAGCGAGAAGTAGGATAATTCAGCTAGGAGGACATGGTAAGAAAAAAGAATGGAATTAGAAGTTAGGCCAGATCTGGGGTTACGTTATAATGGTAGGCAAGCTTATTATATGGTGGCCAAAAGCTGTAACTAAATCCCAGATTTCACTTCTACAGTGCCCTTATGATGTACCAGGTACTTTCTGAGCACTTGCTTATTTTCTAGCGGAAGAATGGGCCGACAGAACGGCCAGTCCGATCGAAGTGGAGCCCCCGCCACTTCTGGCCTCCAGAGCCCAGTCGCATCATGTGGTCACTCCTGGAGCGATCACATGACTGAAGGTCCCGTGTAAATCTGGTGCTGTCGGACCACAGGTAAATGAAAAATTCTAAATATTTTAAGATGCGGCATGATATACGTAATGAAAATGCGTTAATAATGATGAATTGTTAGATTTTGGATTGGATATGATTGGACTCCTTTTTCCTAATGTTACTTTTATGTCTCAAGCACTTATTTCCATTATGTGTTATATTATTATGCTGTGAAGCGCTATGTACATAGATGACACTATATAAATAAAGATATACATATATACATACATACATACATACATACGTAACAGTGTTTCCCCCACCCGGTGGGAGATTTGGCCATTACTGGTCGTGTGGTGCATGATACCAGCTGGTAACAGGAGGGCTGAGTCGTCCGCCGATTGTATTGGGGACACAGAAACAGTCTTCTGGTGTTCATACCCCACATATCTCTTTAGCAGTGCAGCGCCTCCATCTGCCGTAGGCTCCAGGAGCTGAAAGTGATCTCCCCTGGTAGAACTTATTATCTCTCCCCCCAGTAAGGTCACGCACCAGGCAGGAGGTATATGCAAACAGGAACGGGTTTATTACTCTTTTGTACAGTTACAGGAACAAGACGCCCTACAAGGAACTACAGCCCCCAGAAGGCCATAGGGATGCAGGATCAGTTGACACAGAGCAGCCAGTTGTGCGGCCGGATCCCCTTGCTTCCACATAGATACTTTTGGCTCACTGAGGAGACCAAGCCAGTCAGAGCTTTGACAAGAAGAGGGTAGGGTGTGTGTGCAGAGTGTCTGTGACCACTGCACTAGGCCAGAAACCCCCTTAGGCCCCAGCTAGGCTCCAACTCCACATTAAGCTTGTGGTTGCTGCAGGGACAGGCCCAGTAGATAGGGACACTGCCCCTGTAGCATAAGCGTGAGGGACACAGCCAGGACGCGGCTGCAAGCTGGCATCAGGTGGCCTGGAACCAGATCACCATGCACAGAGAGAGACTATAACAATGGGACACTCCTGTTGGACACCACCCCACGTGGAGGAGGACTCATCGCCGACAATGACGGTGTGGGACCGGACGGCTCATTGTCTACAGTCGGCGCTACCGTACCCGGCAGGTATCACCAAGTGCACCAACTCTACACACGTTAGTTGTGGGCAGCGCTGTCACACACACTTGGGGTGGTAGTGCCTATTGTAGGTCGGACACTAGGACATTGGTGCCCCTGCACCAAAGTACTGTGCGGGATTATCGCAATATGCCTTATGTGGCGTGGTTGTGTAATATATGTGTGTATTCAGTTTGTACCTAATAAATATTGTTATACCATATTCTGGTGTGTGTTACTGGGTACATTGTCCTGTGATGGGGTTATACAACACTGTTAGGATCCCGCACAGGTGGAGGCGCTGGCATCAGACGGATCAGATACACCCCATGCTCCCAGAAGCGGAGGCTCAGACCTCCTGTGAGCCACAGGTAACGCACAACACACACACAGTAGCCGCCATATCTCC
The DNA here is from genome assembly GCF_040206685.1 of Ascaphus truei. Lineage (NCBI taxonomy): Eukaryota > Metazoa > Chordata > Amphibia > Anura > Ascaphidae > Ascaphus > Ascaphus truei. Next base: position 67,602,799 of record NC_134488.1, on the reverse strand, counting down.
CAGGGGGTGGGGGAAACTGCGCTACATGGGTATTTCTCGCTTTCTCTACCATACAGGCATACCCCAGTTTAAGGACACTCACTTTAAGTACACTCGCAAGTAAGTACATCTCGCTCAATAGGCAAACGGCAGCTCACGCATGCGCCAGTCAGAACGTCCTAAACAGCAATACCAGCTCCCTACCTGTACTGAAGGTGTGCGCAAGCGGGGAGACTATAGAGCCTGTTACAAATGCCTTATTTAAATCAGTTATGCACGTATATGACGATTGCAGTACAGTACATGCATCGATAAGTGAAAAAAAGGTAGTGCTTCACTTTAAGTACATTTTCGCTTTACATACATGCTCCGGTCCCATTGCGTACGTTAATGTGGGGTATGCCTGTATATGTTTATGTATACGCATATATACAGGTTTACAATTTCCGCAGTGTATAACAGTATATACCGCAGGCATGTGTGGGTCTTTGTGTATCTCTGTACAGGCCCATCACCAGCTTGTATGGGCCCGTGACACAAGTGTAACCCAGGGCCCCAAGTAACCAGGGGAGATATTACCTACCTGATTTCTCCAAACAAAAGAAGGAGCCGGACCTATCCTGGAAGTCGGTACCTACATCCGATTTAGCCCAATTTCTGGGTTTGGCTGGACGGTTCCCTCGCAGACGCTAGGGACGTCCCAACGCTACCCTCCTGATGGCAGCCTTGTGTTTGTATATTTCTGATTTTAGAATACTGTATGTAGCAGTGGTTTTGGGTATGCATCAGTGTTTTGTTGCATGTGTCCACTGTATATACTGTACGTGTGTACTGTATCAGTGTGTCTGTATATGTATCCAAGAGTTTGTGACTTTGTACAGTGGGTTAAGGAGCATCAGATTCTGGGATTAGGAATCAGCAACTATAAATGGCAGAGGGCATCATTAACCCCTTCACTGTCAGAAGGGCCAGTAATGCATTGCTCTGCATGTTATTATATTGCCCTACAATAAGTTACTGGCCGCTCTGAATGGGAACGGGTTGAAGTGTGTGTGTATGTATGTATGTGTATGTGTGTGTATGTGTGTGTATGTGTATATATATATATATATTGTGTGTGTATGATACTTATTATAAGTGTATAGCACTTATTCCCATGATTTGTTATTTATATTATCTGTTATTTATTTGATTACCATGTGTATTACTACTGTGAAGCGCTATGTACATTAATGGCGCTATATAAATAAAGACATACAATACAATACACCTGTGTGTATTACTGCTTTGAGCAATCTGTAGAAAGTTCTCGTTTGGTTCCCACTTCCTGCCAATCATGTCTCCTACAGCTTCTATTAACTGAGCATAAGAAATGAGCCTGGCAGAGGTCAGCGTGTGCCCCATTAACTTCATTAGCATAGGATACCAAATAGCATAAGCTGCTCTCTGAACCATTACTCGGAATTTTACACTTATCCAAGTGCTGAGTTATGGCTTTTACATGTTAATGCCTCTGCCTTTTGCTCTCTCTATCACAGCGCTCAGTAGCATTTCAGCTAATGGGCTCCCCAGATCATATGCCCTTATTCCGGGGAATTTCTCCTCTAATTGATTATAGTGGGCATTAAACTGATTAACCCCTTAACGGCCAGAGTTCTTTCAGTGAGGCTTCATTGAGGATACTGGGGCTAAAAATCAGTGAGACTGACTCCACATCCGTGAGAAAACCTCATTATTATCCTATTTTACACAGGACAAAGCTGAGCAGGACTTTTTTTTTGTGTTGTTTGTATGTTCATCCCATTAGTAACCAAGACATTGATTCTCTAATATGTCCTGCGATATCCTCAACCAGGTTCTAAAAGGCAATGCTTTAGCAAGCTCAGGTGAACGCATTTTTATATAGGTTGGTTATAGGGTATGTATGACTTACCCATGCCTCGAGTCGGTCCTCTTCCCTGTGTTCCCAATAACCACACCACACAACTTCTTGGGAGGAAAAACAGCCACAGTTTTATTATAACACAACCTTTTAACACAACATAATGATAGGTGAATGGGGTGAGCACTGCAAAAAAATCCGGATTGGAGGTGGGTTAAAAAGTAATGAAAGTTTAATCGGGCATGTAGCCTAAAGATAACACACTAGCAGCACGCTCCTCTGACGCGTTTCGTGCCGAAGGCACTTTGTCAAAGAGACAGACATGTTTAACACAACATGATAAATATAACAATGTATCCCAACTAGCAACCCAGTCACATTGCTCTGTTTCCATTAAACAAGAGCTTGGGGGATACCCTCAGATCGTGCCCACATCACCACTCGCCATCCAGGCATCATGGCACAAAACACACCATATGGAAGTCACCACCATTCCAGTCGCCTACAGGCCTCATGCTTTAAGCAGTGATAAGCCCCTTATCGCCAGCTTATCACCAAAAAGCCTACTGCTATTCAGTAAGCCCCGATAAACTGGCGATAAGAGCAAAAATCTGCGCTTTTTTTGGCCGGAAAAAAAAACGCCAAACGCCGCTTATCGCGAGCTTCTCAAAATCGCTCAATTCTAGTTGCCCCAATCAGCTTATCGAGGCTGATCGCCGCTTTAGAATGGAGATTTCCTCTCCAAATCGTCCTGCCACAAAAAGTTGGCAAGAAGGTGGTGAGAAGCTGCCGTTAAGCGGCAAGATGGCACTTACAAAAAAAAAATGCATGTTTCCTGCATCGGATTGATGCAGAGAGACTCCGGAGCTGATATCCATTAATATCATCACCGGAGACCCCCAGCATAAATCAGATGCATGAAAAATTCATTTACAGGCAACTTAATTACCTTAGCAGCTAACTGCTACGGCAATGAAGGGGTTAACCAGCAATGTCCTGCTTATTGTGGGTAGCGGGAGTGGGTGCAGGTGGTATTTGGCCCTTGGTGGTTGTTTTTTTAAATACAGCAATGGTACCGCAGGCCAGTGCAGACGCACGGGGAACACCCGAGGACCCACAGATGCCCCCGGACACCAACTGAGGACACCTGGACACCTGCGGGGACCACCCAGGGACCCCTCTGGGGCCCCCGGACACCCGCAGGGACCACCTGAGGTCCCACAGACACCCACGGGAACCACCCGAGGGCCCCAAGACACCCGTGGAAACCGAGGGCCCCCAGACACCCATGGAGACGACCCAGGGACCCCCGTCGGCCTGTGGTATTAATCCTGTGTGTAAAAAAATAAATGATGGTTTTATGTGGGGCACAGGGGGTGGGTTGTGTATTAGTGGTTATTACATATTTAAATTTTATTACTAGTGTACTGTAGTAGGGGGCCCCGGAGCAGAACCGCATTGATTTCAGGTCGGGGGACCCCTGCTTCCCGAGACACAGGCCCCGTTATAGGGTGCCGGTTTCTCCTATGCATGTAAATGTCCCGCGTCACGTGACCGGGGGAATCAAATGCATAGGAGATAACGGTACCCCATAACGGGCCTGTATCTCGGGAAGCAGGGGTCCCCCGACCTGAAATCAATGCGGTTCTTCTCCAGAGACCCCCTCCTCATCTACACTAGTGATAAAATTTAAATATTTTTATTTCGGGCGAGATTTGCGCAGAGAGTGATGCGGCTCTCTCTCTCTGCAGCAGAGAGAACTCGCTGGGTGAGTCCTTTTCAGAGGGCAGATCATCACGGCGCCAGCTACTCGCCATTTGTGGAAATGTTGCTATCTCTTCCTGCATACCATGATAGCAACGCTGTCAAAAATGGCGATTTAAAAACCCTGGCGATTTTTTCTATCGGACTTTACTGCATAGGCCCCTAAGTCGGGAGTGGTACCACATTCCCCACATTGTCACTTACGAGGTCTGACACCTCACCACCAGGAGCCAATACTGACGAGTTCCCTCCCCCCACCCCCGAGTTACACTACTCCGGCCACCAGGAAGGTCTGGCCATGCAAGTCGCCACCAGCCTAACTTCCTTCTCCAGTGCACCCTGCCGCACTAAGTTCAGGATATTGTTCCCGCTATCAAAAAGGTACACCCTATCTTCCCTGAGCAGCCTCTAAGCTCACCCTCCAAATCCACTTGCCTTATTGCAATCCCTACTAACTTCATCCTTCCTACACAACCTATCTACAGTACCTTCACGTAACTATGGCCCCTCACTACTACTCCATAGAGGACACCTCCGACCATATTATAAACATAGACCTAAAGTGCATCACTAATTGCGAGATGTCCTTCTGCATATTCCTCATTAACTCTAATGACGGGACCGGCACCAAATCGATTACCCCCACATGTTGCAACAGTATATCAGGAGGGGCCCTCCTCCTGGACAACATCTCTGGAAGTAAATGATCTCATCTCACAACCCACAACATCCTAGCCAAGTCCACCCTTAGCCCCAACTGCCTCCCGCTGGCCCACGTTGCCTGCTTCTCTGCCCAATCAAGATATGTCACTGCACACCCATACTTCCAGAGAAGGCAAAACATAAATAATAAAAATCATCCACTAACATTACTAACAATCTAAACACGGTCTAAACACTGCCTCCTCTAGGCCCAACATGGCGTTCTCTGACACCATCACAATGCTGAAAGAGTAGGATCTAAACAAATCCCTAAACTCCACTACTGCTGAACATTTTTGTAAAAAAAACACATACAAATTGACAATGGGACAAAGCAGCCCTATCCTCATGAACCAAAAAGGAAGGGGCACCACCCTGGTGCCTACACTGCTGGTATTCCGCCACCTGCCTTAAAGATCGCTCTACCATCTAACCTCCGCAGCGAAACTCTGTGACGAGCAAGGGGTAACCAGGCTATACAATAAAGGTTAAGCCCACCTGGTTACCCCTGGGCCCCATGTGTCCCTGGCAGCTACCTAGCACCATAAGCCAGGGGCCAGGTATCATTGCATGAAAAAACTAAAGGGACCCCTGCTTTTCCACTTTTCATGTTCCCTTTGTCCCAGAGTCCTGAAACTTCAGGAGTGTAAGTTTTAGGTGGGATATTTGGGCGAAAATGTATTCGTTTTGTTTGCAGGAGTTAGTGTGGCCGAGTTACTGGTAGTCCCCTAAATCTCCCCGACGTGCAGGCACTATTTGCGGATACGCGAGGATAATTACACTGGGGCAGAGAAGCACTGGAGAAGCCCAGCCAGCAGGGAAAGCTGGAATCATAAGGAGGCTGGAACCAGAAGGATCAGGGTAAGCTTTTTGCTGCAGCGGGCGCCCTGCACCTAGGAAAGGCTAGTTTTCACCCACATACCCAAAGTAAGTGTGTATTTCTCTGTATTTTGTATTTCTCTTGTGTGTCCGAGGTTTTACTCCGAATAAACCCAATTTGATTTCACTACCTAGTTTTGCCTAGTGAATGATCCCAATATAAATGTGTTAAAAGTCCTGGTCTCCCGTGACAAACCCATTTACCTACTCCCGCCTGGTCTGTTTTTAATCTCATAATCCTAAAGTGTTTCAATTCGGCCTCCTATACCTAGGGTGACCACCCCTCCCCCTTTTGCCGGTTTTTCGAGAGCTGTCCCGGTTTCCTGTGTGTCCCGGAAATGTCCCGTTTTTTCCTCCATGTGTTCCCGGTTTTTTTGTTTAGCGTCGCCGGCGGTGCGCGAGTAATTAGCTGCGGTGTGCTGTGCGCGAGTCTGCGGCGGCGCGGAGGAGGAGACTGCAGCAGCCCGGCTGGTAAGTATTTTTTTTTTTTAATGCCCCCCCGCCCGGCAGTTTCCTACCTTGTTGGCCAATCCCCTGCGTCCCGGCATTAAGACCCGCCCCCCGGCATCATCCTTTACCAAGGCCCGGCATGTGGGAATGGATGGAAGGAAGGGTGCCGTGGGGGGGGCAGGGCCAGGGTTCCTGGCGGCGGGGAGGCAGGACCAGGGTGCCTGGGGGTGGGGGGGCAGGACCAGGGTGCCTGGGGGCGGGGGGGCGGGGGGGCAGGACCAGGGTGCCTGGGGACGGGGGGGCAGGACCAGGGTGCCTGGGGGCGGGGGTCAGGATAAGCGTGCCTGGGGGCGGGGCTTCCGCTTCCTGCGGCAGAGCACACTTGGTGTGTGTCTCTGCCCGCTCCTGGCTACTCTGCGCGGTGTCTCCCCCCTCTGCCCGCCCGGGGTGATATGAGGTGGGTTTTTTATCCGTTGCCTCCTGTCCTGGCGCTCCCTCCCCCCCCCCCCCGGTCCCCTTGGTGCGGGAGATAGGCGCGGGGCGGGCAGTGGTGGCTGCACGGTGTCCCCCCATTCTGCCCCGGGAACCCGTGGCTGCCCACCAGGGGAAGGGGGGGCGGCAGTTTGTACCTTTGCGTTCTGGCACTCCTATTCACCCCCCCCCCCTTGGTGCGGGAGATGGGCGCGGGGGTGGGTGCAGGGGGAGGCGGGGAGCCGCCTGCTCGTGGCTGCCTCTGTCTGTACTCCAGTGTGTGTACCAGTGTGTGTGTGTACCTGTGTGTGTGTGTATGTGTGTACCTGTGTGTGTGTGCCTGTGTGTGTGTACGTGTGTGTACGTGTGTGTACGTGTGTGTACGTGTGTGTGTGTGTGTGTGTGTGTACCAGTGTGTGTACCAGTGTGTGTACCAGTGTGTGTGTGTGTGTGTGTGTGTGTGTGTGTGTGTGTACCAGTGTGTGTGTACCAGTGTGTGTGTGTGTAACTGTGTGCGTGTCTCCCTCACTCCCTCTCTCCCTCCCCGTCTCCCCCTCTCTCCCCTCCCCCTCTCTCCCTCCCCTCTCTCTCTCCCCTCTCTCCCCCTCTCTCTCTCCCCTCTCTCCCCCTCTCTCTCTCCCTCCCCCTCTCTCTCCCCCTCTCTCTCTCCCTTCCCCTCTCCCTCCATCCCCCTCTCTCCCTCCCTCCCCCTCTCTCCCTCCCCCTCTCTCTCCTCCCCCTCTCTCTCACCCTCTCTCTCTCACCCTCTCTCTCTCACCCTCTCTCTCCCACCCTCTCTCTCCCACCCTCTCTCTCTCTCTCTCCCTCTCTCTTTCACCCTCTCACCCTGTCTCTCTCACCCTGTCTCTCTCACTCTCTATCTCTCACCCTCTCTCTCTCTCACACTCTCTCTCTCTCACCCTCTCTCTCTCACCCTCTCTCACCCTCTCTCTCTCTTGGTCTCTCTCACCCTCTCTCTGTCTCTCTCACCCTCTCTCTCTCACCCTCTCTCTCTCACCCTCTCTCTCTCACCCTCTCTCTCTGTCTCTCTCACCCTCTCTCTCTCTGTCTCTCTCACCCTCTCTCTCTCTCTCTGCCTCTCTCACTCTCTCTCTCTGTCTCTCTCACCCTCTCTCCCTCTCTGTCTGTCTCTCCCTCTCCCTCTCCCTCTCTGTCTGTCTCTCTCCCTCTCTCTCTCTCCCTCTCTCTCTCACCCTCTCTCTTTCACCCTCTCTCTCTCACCCTCTCTCACCCTCTCTCACCCTCTCTCACCCTCTCTCACCCTCTCTCTCCCTGTCTCTCTCACCCTCCCTCTCTCTGTCTCTCTCACCCTCTCTCTGTCTCTCTCTCTCTCTCTCCCCCTCTCTCCCTCTATGCCTCTCTCACCCTCTCTCCCTCTCTGTCTCTCTCACCCTCTCTCTCTGTGTCTCTCTCACCCTCTCTCTGTCTCTCTCTCTCTCTCTGTCTGTCTCTCTCACCCTCTCTCTCTCTCTTACTGCTGCGGCCGAGTTTATTCGAGCATTTGCCCGTTCTCGGCCGCAGCAGTAACCTGGCGCGCGCCGGAGGGTGCCGGGCGCGCGCCGAAGCCTCGGAGGAGACGCCCGCCGATCGGGGCTTCCCCCTCTCCTTACCGGGTCCGCCGGGTCCCCCGGAACATCCTGCCGCCGTCAGTACATCCACGCGACACCAGGGCTCCCTCGGGGAGCCCTGGGCACGCGTACAGGCGGCACAGGCACCCGATGATGCGTGACCGCGCATCGGTGATGCGCGGCACGCTGAGGGAGTGCGGCTCGCAAGCCGGGACATTTCCCGGCTTGCGGAATGAGCCGCACTCGAATAAAGTGTGCCGCCTGTGTACCCTCTCTCTCTCTGTCACTCTCACCCTCTCTCTGTCTCTCTCACCCTCTCTCTCTCACCCTCTCTCTCTCTGTCTTTCTCACCCTCCCTGTCTTATCTTAACTGCCATATACCTTCACCGAAGTAACCTACCCTTCTTTCTTCCAGATCTGACTCAAGTTTCACACGGGAGACCTCGGAAGACAGGTAGGGAACACCTCCCCTCCAGTATAGTACCTTGAGGGACTGCGGATCAGGTAAGATCCCAGGCTGGATTGCTGCTTTAGAAATTGTGAAGAGGGGTATCCTGACACTGGTTAATGGGTTCAGAATCATTCACATCTGGGTTTTTTTTGTTCGATTAGTGAGGTCAACACACACACACACACACACACACACACACACACACACACACACACACACACACACACACACACACACACACACACACACACACACGTAACTATGTAACAAGGACTAATGGTAGTAAAGTATAAGCGTACCAATGTCCTGGTTTTTCATTTTCAAAATCTGGTCACCCTACCTATACCACATACTCATTCTGCAACCCCCCTATACCATTCTTGGATGCGCTCACTACTTCGCTAATACGCATGGCCCCAAAAAATGGTAAAAAGCCACGTCTCATACTCTGTAAAACTCGTCGGCTGTGTCATCATCACTATCTTTTCCAGGATGACAGCTGACATCAGGGCCCTCTCGTCTCTGGTTCTAGCTACTCTCTTCCAGCCTGCGAATCACAAAATCCTTCATACTGTACAGTCCCTTTCTCCTTTCACTTTTAAGATATAGGACACCCCTGCCAAAGATTTTGCAAACATTGAAGCTGAACCCACCAACTCCCGCTCTTATAAGCAAACTCAGCAACTTATCCCTAACCTTCGCCACTTTAATGGCCTCTACTCTCCTATCTTCCGAGTCCTTTCCTTACCAGGCCCGTTATACTTCCCAAGCCCTGGTATATGCTGACCACATAGCCGGGGCTACTGTTGCCCGCAGAAACTCAATCACTCCAGCACTGCTGCCTGCCACAGCCTCCTCGGGCAATGTTCCCCATCTGAGGCTGCTACCAGAACCAGCTTTCAGAACGCCACAAACTGGAAACAAGAAAGAGCATCTGCTACCGTATCTCGTTTTCCAACCCTGGGACATGCTTTGCAGTGAACCATATGATATGGTCCAAACATCCCAGGAACAGCAACTGGACCACCACAGGCGACAAAGCCGATTTCCTAACAGCCACCCTCACCCTTGTATTATCATTCAGAAAGATGAGATCCCTATTAGTCAGTTTTAGCCCCCAAAGCTCAACTGCCATCACCAGAGAAAAGAGCTCCAGGAAGGTCGGGTTCACCATAAATCTCTGCTATGCCCAATACACCCGCCATCGTTCCACACAACAGTGGCCCTGAAAGAATGCCCCAAAACATCTGGATCCTGACACATCCATAAAGAGCTCTATCTGCCTGCTTTCCACTACCCCCTGCAATGCCATCTCAGTTGTTTATGGACCACCATTTTCTGCCTAAAGTCCCTATCATTCTTTCACCAACCTGACACCCCATACATTTAGTCCCAATTGTATCCACGTATTTAAAAAGTGCTGAGCAATGCTCTGGCTTCTTTTCTCGAATGACACTCGCCAGTATCATGAAAGCCGGCAACTAGTCACCAAATTACTTGGGGACCTGCTTCCTCTTCTTTTCGGCTTCCTCCTCCTACTCATCCTTCTTTTTCTCTGACTTTGCCGGCTCCTTATTGTCTGACAATAATGTCAACAAAGCTACGTACTTCTGTTTCCATACCTGCTCCTTTAATGCCACTGCCGAATGCATGCCCAGCATGCTAGCTCAGAAAAGGTCATGCATCCCTAAAACTAGCATCCTTGACCCCTCTCTCCTTCTTTCCTTCTGCAATCACCACTACTTCTGTGGACCCTCCTGTTGCCACCACTGCAGCCTTCTCTACTGCCCCCTCAGAACCCCTGTCTGCTGACCCCACCCTCAATCCCCATACTACTCCCCCTCCCAATGCCCCCACCACCAGCCCCATGGGCACTGGTGCAGATGCTTGCCCCCCCCCCCCTACCATGTGCCATCCCTCCTTGAGTTATCTTAATTGCCGGTCGACCTGGTACACTTCTGGGCTGCCATGGAGCCTCCTGCTTCTCTCACTGCCCTCATCCAGGGCCACCAACAGAAATCATGCGGCCCAGGACAAAGGAAAGGAGCAGGCCCCCCCCCCCCCGAACTCATAGCGCACCTTCCATGAAAAAATATCTTTTAGCGCGCAACTTTTACTTAACTGTTTTTTTATTGTGATACAGAAAAAAACCATTACAATGCAACCTGTTTATTTTTATATTTTCAACAAAAGACAGGTGGCTGCCTGCCTGGGTGGGTGACTTTGAGTGACTTTGAGAGACTTGAGAGACTGGGGGGGTGGGTGTTTGGGCGGGTGACTTTTTTTGACTGGCTGGGTGGGCGGGTGACTGGGTCGGTGGGCGGGTGAGTGACAGGGTGGGTGAGTGACTGGGTGAGTGGGTAAGTTGACTGGGAGGGTGGGTTAGTGACTTAGTGACTGGGTGGGTTTTAGTGGGTGGGTGGGTTAGTGACCTGGTGGGTTAGTGACTGGGTGGGTTAGTGACTGGGTGGTGGGTGACAGTGACTGGGAGGTGGGTGACAGTGACTGGGAGGTGGGTGACAGTGACCGGGTGGCGGGTGACAATGACAGTGGGTGGCGGGTGACAATGACAGTGGGTGACAGTGGGTGGTGACTGACTGGGTGGTGGGTGACAGTGACTGGGAGGTGGGTGAATGTGACAGTGACTGTGTGGTGGGTGACTGGGTGGTTGGTGACAGTGACTGGTGGGTGACAGTGGGTGGTGGGTGACAGTGACAGTGGGTGGTGGGTGACAGTGGGTGGTGGGTGACAGTGACTGGGTGGGCGACTTACCTTGACCTGGGTTGGCGCTTCCCTGCCCTCCATCCCACATTGGGAGCGGGAAGATGGAGCGGGCCCACAGGCAGCAGGCCGGACACCCTGCTTGCCCTGCGGGACCTTGGCTCTGCACATGCGCATGCACATGGGGACTCGCCGCCATTTTTTTTTTGACATTTTTTTTATATATAACGGGCAGGGCCGCGCAGGGGGCCCGGCAGCCGGGCCCCCCTGACTCACGGGGCCCGGGACGCCCGTACCCTTTGTCCCCCCTTATTGGCGGCCCTGCCCTCATCTCCTGCCCTGATGTGCTAAGCCTCTGTGGAAGCCAGGAATGCACTTCCCCAGCCATTCCCTGCTGCGCCTCCCCCTGCTGCGCCTCTCCCTGCTGCGCCTCCCCCTGCTGCGCCTCTCCCTGCTGCGCCTCTCCCTGCTGCCTGTCTTCTCTGTGAAATCAAGTGATTTCTTTACCTTTAGCCCACCCGGTCCTTATCAGAAACCCAATAAAATATATGGAGGGGGCCAAATCTCAGCTCAGCAGGTTTATATAATAACTTAAAAAATACATTTAAAAATACTTATAGGTGTCATACTTGGGTAAAAAGGCATCAGCCCCCAGATATGACCCCCTTAACCATGTCACTGCCATTCGTACACTTTGGCTCTAGGACGGATTGCCATTTATAGGGGCCTGATCATCCCTGATAATAAAGTAAACTTGCTCTTTTTCTGTTGCTCTCTAGATATTATTCCTCTCCCCTGCCAGCCTCGCCCCATGTAATACAGATGTTGTCTGTAAAGAGATCATTAGTCGCATCAGCTGGAACTCTCCCACATTAAAACAATTCATCAACTGCCTATGAAGAGAGGAGCACTGTGTTGGACTCTGCCCTGTGTCCCTGCACAGGGCTGCAGGAGAACACTTATCCCTTACTGTTAACCCCTTGGCTGCACCAGAGATGGGTACCCTGCTGCCTCAATGAATCACTGGACCGATGGGTTTATATTCTAAGGCTGATTTTAATGGAGATAGTTTTTTTCTTTCAACCGTAGCTCAAGCGTAGCAATGTAAGTTCTGCATATGTTTTGCATGAGTCAGACAGTTTCATCCACTTCTGGGGTCAGCAAATCAGCTACCCGACAAGGAGGATCACAGGGGGTGCAGTGTCTCAGACTGGGTTTATCCACTTCAAAAGGTCAGCAATGCAACGAAACCTCCCTCTGTCGCTTTTCTGCAGTACTGAGGAGGGATATTCTGCAGAAATCTTACAGTGTTGCTCCTCGATCGCTGCCACTTTCACCAATGGGAGCAAGCTGCATTATAGTATGACATGTGAGAGGAGGGGAAGTTGGTGCTTGTCTGAAGCAGGAGCAAGTGAGTAGCTAGCCTGTTGTTCAACAGTCTTGTCTGATTTGTTTAAGATCTGCAGGGCCACAGACAGCTTTCCTGGGGCCCAGGACTAGAGTTTCCAGTGGCCCCATCCCCACCCAGTGTTGGCGGCCTTGCGAGACCCTCCCTCTATTTTACACCCCCATCTCTCACCTCCATTTCATCCTACCCCACACCGCCACCTCCCTCTTCCACACATCCCTTTCTCTCTCCCACACACCCATATTCCTCTCTCTCAAACACCCTTACCTCCTCTCTCGCACACCCCATCTCCCTCTTCTTCTCTCCAACACCCCCGCCTTCCTCTCACCCACACCCTTAACTTCCTCTCTCTCACACCCCCACCTCCCTCTCACACCCCCACCTCCCTCTCACACCCCAATCTCCCTCTCACACCCCCACCACTCTCTCTCCCACACCCCTACCTTCCTCTCTCCTTCTCTCACATCCTGCCTCCCTCTCTCCCACACCCCTCCTCTCCCACCCCTATCTCTCTCTCTCCCACAACTCCACCTGCCTGCCACACTGCACCTCCATCTCTCTCTCTCTTCCATACCCCCACCTCCCTCTCTCTCCCACACCTCCACCTCCTTCCCACACTACACCTCCATCTCTCTTCCCTAACCCCACCTCCTTCTTTCTCTCCCATTCCCCCACCTCCCTCTCTATCCCACACCCTACCTCCCTCTCTTTCTGTCCCCCGTCCCTGCCTCTCTCTCCCACACCTCCACCTCCCTCTCTTTTACACCCCACCTCCCTCTATCTCTTTCTTCCATGCCACACCTCTACCCCACCTCCCTCTCTCTCCCACACCTCCACCTCCCTTCCACACTACACCTCCGTCTCTCTTCCCTAACCCCACCTCCTTTCTCTCCCACCCCCACCTCCCTCTCTATCCCACACCCTACCTCCCTCTCTTTCTGTCCCCCGTCCCTGCCTCTCTCTCCCACACCTCCACCTCCCTCTCACCCCCCCCCCCCCCAAATTTCTCTATCTCTTTCTTCCACGCCCCACCTCTACCCCCACACTCAATACCTCCCCCTCCCCAATACTCACCACCACAGAACCATCTTTCCCACTCCCACCTCCCTCTCTTTACCACCCTCCCACCTCCTTCTCTCCCATACACCCACCTCTATCCCCACGTTCAATAACGCCCTCTCCCCAATACTCAGTAACCCCCTCCCCAATATACACTACACCCCCTCCTCCCCAATATACATAACCCAGGACGGACGCTGGTTGGTATGGTTTCCCAGTTCTGTTGGATGCAGGGCCTGCCGGGAACCCAACCCAGCAGCGGAATCTCCACACCCTGTTAGGGAGCAGAGCTATCCTGTCTGAAGGTGTCACAGTTCCACAGGGATTTCCTGGAGACTCCTGGAATTCCCATCACCACAGTTAAGGACAATATATTTTGAACTCTATAATTTGTAGTGTTTGGACTGAAACTAACCAAACTAGCCAGCACGATAGTTAGGCTGTCTTGTCTAGTTATCCTCCCTAATGTGGAGTAGGCTTTTGTTTTTGTGATTTGGTTTTTACTTAATGGGACAGTGTGCCTACCATATATTGTTTTAGATGTGGGGAAATAAACCACAGAAGGGTTTGTTAAAGCCTCAAATACACTGTGTGGGCTCTTTCTGACCCTACTGTACCACAAGGCCATCCTGTTACAATAGGTAAATGTTGTTTCTATAACAGGATCATATTCTTTTTCACATCTTGATACTGACCTTTCCAGTTTTTCAATTATATTGGCAGTTCGGGTCAGTATCAATCCCAAAGGGCACGTACTGTAAGTGTGTTCACTGCGAGAATAAGTGCATGCACACACAGTGCTGCTGTTCATTTACTTTAAAGATCTATCTCAAAGCAATGCACATAATACTTTAGCTATTTCATATGAAGAAGGGTCTGAAATACATTTCTACACAGAGCTGGGACCCTATAGCATGCAGGTTCCTTCCTATATAAATGGCAATTTGTATATAGGCAGTATACAGTATATGTTTGTACATTTGCCGGTACATAATTGTTTTTCAATGCATCAAGTAGCATAAGTATCACATAGTGTGATTCTGATTAGCTGTTTTGTAGAATGTTTATTTGTTTTTACAATCATTCAGAAAATTAGCACTGATTATAGGGAGCAAAAGGAGGGGTTATAGGGAGTGGATATATGTTGCAATAGGAGGAGTTATATGGCGTTATTTCTAGCAATAGGAGGAGTTATAGGGAGTCATTTATATGGAGTAATAGGAGGAGTTATAGGGAGTCATTTATATGGAGACATAGGAGGAGTTATAGGGAGCAGTTATATGGAGTAATAGGAGGAGTTATAGGGAGCAGTTATATGGAGACATAGGAGGAGTTATAGGGAGCGGTTATATGGAGACATAGGAGGAGTTATAGGGAGCAGTTATATAGAGCAATAGGAGGAGTTATAGGGAGTGGTTATATGGAGCAATAGGAGGAGTAATAGAAGTCATAGGGATCGGTTTTCTGAGCTCCCGCGGCCTGCGGGCCAATAGGAAGCAGCTTCCTATTGGCCCATGTGACACAGGACCTTTAAACTGTAGAAAACTGCAGGAGATACCGACACCCCCTTTGGAGGTAAGTATCTCCAGAAGCAGGGGCCCCCCAGTGCTGCAATTAATGGGGTTCAGCTCCAGAGACCCCCTGCTTAATATATATATTGTGGCTGGACGGCCTCACGGCGGGGTCAGTAAGACGCTAGACACGATGGGAAACTTTAAACTATAGTGATTTATTAGCCACAACCAAAATAAAGTACGGGTGCACTGTCCCTTTAAGAATCTATTTTCTAGAAATTAAAGCCTAGTCCCGTTAGGGAAACTAACTCACTTCTTGAGCCCTTACTAACAGGACAGCCAGCTAATCTGGTCATGCCCAAAATATGTGCTACACAAAGGATAACCAATAAGTATAATAATAAAGTCTTATCTGTGATGCAGCTCCAACAGCAAACAGGAACACGGTTCCGGGGAGCAGGCTGTGTCCAGCTCGCAGCAATCTTTATCTAATCTTTATCCTGGGTTGGTGTCCCAGCTGGTCCCAACAGCAAAGCTCCTCGCAGGACTGGGGGACCAGAGCTATGGCTACGGCTACGGCTTCCTAGCCGGGAGAATTCTCTCCACCCTCACGTGCAAAAACAAGCTCACCTTGTGTGAGCAACTTCCTGCTTTTTAAAGCACTTGTTTCACTGATGAGTTCAGCCCCTGTTTAATCAGTCTTCAGCTGTGATTTCTCTGTCTTTGAGGAGATTAACACTCTGTGAACTGGCTGCAGCATCTCTCCATTCACTGTTCCAGCCTATATATATATAGCAACTGTAAATATTACTGTATGCTCATTTGCATGTCTTAAAACAGGTCTCTAACCCTGTCTTTTCCCATTATCGCCCAGCATACAGCGCTTCCACTGCAGCAAGGGATTCTGGGAAATGACATGCAAATGAGCACTCAGTGCCAACTTTTGTCTCAAGCTCGTATTACACAAGCAAATCCTCAAGCCAATGCATGCTGTTTTAAACACAGCTTTTAGACAGAGGCTGGGATGAGATGCAAAGCCATTAAACCCACTCACAGACATGTTTCAACCTTGATGGGTATCATCAGTGTGAGGTTGGTTGTAATGGCTAAGTTGGTTTTGAGACTATAGACTAGGTAATCACTAGGTAATCACCACATATATATATGTAATGTAATGTAAAGAGCAGTTGGCACTCCAATAGAGATAATCACTATGGTGGGCGAATGTCACATAGAAATGCAATAGATATATGATACCAGTGATGGTACCGGAAATCAAGAGACAGCACTTCAAGTAAAGCTTCAAAAAAGTGTCATGAAAATGAAAACAGGCACAGTACATCCGATATTTTCACCCACCATAACTATATATATATATATATATATATATATATATATATATATATATATATATATATATATATATTCAAAAATGAATAGACGATACCGTTCTGTGGCTAACAAAATGCTTTTATTCGTGCGAGCTTTTGAGATACAAATAAAAGCATTTTGTTAGCCACAGAACGGTATCGTCTATTCATTTTTTATTTTTAAGCTTGGCTAACACGGCACATCTACATCTACACATATATAGCTTGCATTGTTCCTTTAACTGGCCGACTATTTGGGATATTATTAACTATCAGCTTGTGCACGGGTTTATTAGCTGTAATCACCATGTAGCCACATGGGCAGCGGGGTTATTTAATGATGCTGAAACATTGAGGACATGCCTGATTTCAGACATCTCTTTTGGAATTACTTTGCAGGATGTTAAACTCCTCAGAGCAGGCAAATGTCCAGGTAAACAAAAGGGAGAAAAAGACTCCGCAGTATTGCACTCTTTATCAGAGTGATTACATTCATTAATTAAATGAAAACTAGTAGCTTTATTAAATAATTATTAACAAATATGTGGTGAAACTTGAAAAAGATAAAACAACTTACTTCCTATATTATATACAGTACAACAAAAATAAAACTTGTCCTAAACTGGTCCACCAGATCAACAAAGTACTTATGTGGCAATACCCAAATAAACCCTAATGAAACTTAGATACAGTATCTTCACATCTCCTATAAAGATTGGTAATATAGAGGGGTAGGTCTAGGTCAGAGGTCTGCAACCTTTCAAGGAAGAAGACAAATTTAAAAATAATGTCTTTGGCCAAAATATTTTGAGAGCCGCAACACATGCATGAATATGACTACACTCCCAGAAACACATACATATACTGTACACACATTAACCTATACTATATACAGGCATACCCCTGTTTAAGGACACTCACTTTAAGTACACTCGCGAGTAAGGACATATCGCTCAATAGGAAAACGGCAGCTCGTGCATGTGCCTGTCAGCACGTTCTGAACAGCAATACTGGCTCCCTACCTGCACCGAAGCTGTGCGCAAGCGGGGAGACTATAGAGCCTGTTACAAATGCGTTATTTACATCAGTTATGCACGTATATGACGATTGCAGTACAGAACATGCATCAATAAATGGAAAAAAGGTAGTGCTTCAATTTAAGTACATTTTCGCTTTCCATACATGCTCCGGTCCCATTGCGTACGTTAATGCGGGGTATGCCTGTAATGTGTTAACATACGAAAAACTCACTTCAAATCAGAATTAAGGAAAGGAAAAAATACGTGGAGCGATAAAATGTATCTTACAATAATATATCTCTTTATTTTTTATTTTTTTTATTGTTCTGTGCAAAACAGTTTATCACTTGTCATTTCCACCATTGGGCAAAAAACGCGAAATAAATCAAAATATGCTTGGTCCCGCGTATGTTTTTTTTACTCGCCCTCCCTCCTCTATATCTTTCTCCCCAACCCTCTTACTTAATTCCCCCACACACTAAATCCCCCCCCCCCCTCCACTCACTCACTTATCCATCCCACAAAATTAACCCCTCCCATACTCAATAACTCCCCTGTCCTCCTCACATACAAATGTCAATAAATAAATGGAGGGGAAAAAAATTTATTGTAGGAATCGAACCAGTGGAGACTCGCAATTATCTACTGTATTGGGGGGGGGGGGATGGGGGGATCCGAACCCTGAGAGCAGTAAGGTTTACATCCCCTCTGTGTTGTGGACTCCTGTTGGAAGATCTTCCATTTAACACGGTTGCTTTACACACTGTTCCTTCCAAATACAACAAATAAAGTAGATGCAGACTCACTAAAAAAAGGCTATTTATATGTGAGAGAGCATCGTGGCTTCACTTACGGTGAATAATCACTATATTTGGGATATGTGTGTGTTTGAGAAGACGTGTTGACTTGGCATATTTTGTTAGTTGGGGGCTGGAAGTCGAGTCAAGTGTCTGATGTGAGCAGAGGGGAAGAGGTGAAGTTGAAAGAGGGAAAATGCAGCCACACTGACACATACACACACACACACACGCACTGACTCTTAGGGGTTGCCGGTATCTTTTGCTCAAGCTTAAAGCCCCATGTCACATGGGTCAATAAGAAGCTGACTATGATGTCATGGCTTCCTAATGGCCCATGTTTGGGACATCTAAACCTGAGCAGGACAAACCAGCACCCCCTAAGGAAGTATATCAGGAAACAGGGAGGCCCCCGAGCCAAAAATTAATGAGGTTCAGCTCCGGGGACCCCCTGCTTCTTATCTAGGGGGGGGAGCTGGGGGTGGTTTCTTTTTTTCAAACATTTATTTTGAGAAAGGATATTGGGGTAGGAAAGTGGGAAATGTAGGGGGGGGTCCTTATTAGTGCTTGCCTTGGGGCAGCATATAATCTAGGGACAGGCCTGATACAGCTGTGATTCATTTCAGATGGAAGTGTGCCTTGACCGTGGGAATCAGTAATGGCTGCTGTATAAGTATTTTAAAATGTGATTGCTATATAGTGAAAATCAAGATAATAATGAAGAGCAGTCTGACCTTTGGTTATTGTAAAGTGGTAATTAATTTTCGTTGAGTATATTGAATCTTCGCTGTATTTGAGTAAATATCCTTTTCTCATGTCAGTATATAGAACAGGCAGGTGGATAAAGTGATCCTGACCATAGATTAATTTTAGTGTCATCATATACATTCAAAAATTAAGGTTTTTCCTATGATCATTTTCAGATATTTATAATTTTAGCAGAGGACTAATTAACCCAGAATTGACTACCAAATTAAAAGAAATAGTTTACACACTTGTACATATCTTCTTCTATAATATTATTTTATTTTTATTGTTGGTATTTTAAATAAAAGGGGCAAAGACGAAACCCTCATTGAGTCCCTGTGGGCTCAGGGTATGGAGTGCATGTATCCACCTCTCCTCATTTTTAAGGAGTTCATTGTCCCAATTACCTTTCCTGCTGTTTGGAACAACTCTATTAATGGGTATGAATTTCAGTGCATATTGATCACCTGCATACATTTCATTCATGTGTCTTGCAACCGGGGTATTGACCTGGCTGCGTACGGTACCTATGTGTTCCACTATTCTGCACCTGAATCAGCAACATATTTTGCCAACGTACATTTTACTGCAGCTACATTTGGCTAGGTAGACTACCCCAATGGTTTTACCCTTCATGTAGTGCTTGATGTCATAAGATTTACTGTTATCATAGTTGGTAAACCTTTTAGAGGGTGTAAGGTATTTACATGCGTTACATGATGAACATTTATAAGATTCTTTGGTTTGAGATCCGTCTAATGTTACTCGTCGGTGGAGTATAGTGGAGTATAGTGTCTGTGCACCAGAATATCATTGAGGTTTCTAATTCTGCTGCTGCCTAGAGTAGGGGTTTGTTTCAGGACTTTCTCCAGGACTGGGTCCTGTAGTAAAACATGCCAATATTTTTGTAAAATTATATATATGAAATCCAATATATGGAACCACTGTTGGTTAAAAATTCACCTGTACGCTTTTTAAAGAATTCCTTTGCTGTAAGCCCTGTCTAAAAAGCATAATTTGAGGTCTTTAGCTTGTCTCTCGAATTCTTCGTTTGAAGAACAGTTCCTCGGTATTCATAAAAAAGACTATTTTCACAGTTTGGGAAACATATTTAAACAAGTCAGACTATGGTGGGACATCTCAAGTCTGGAAAACAACATAAATAATCTTATACCTATAGGTCTACGTGTTAACCTGTTTCCTACCTATTAATCCCTACCAAGGAGTTTATGAAGGCTTGGGAAAAAGTACTCACCAATTGCTCTGGAAAGCTCATTAAACTCCTTATTGATCTTGAGAAGAAAAAACTTGATAATATTAATACAGAAATAGATTTGCAGTTGATTGATTAAAGGTATGGAGTGATTTCCATTCATTTAAATCAATCAGAACAAAAAAAAATAAAAGTAATTTAGATAAGTTTACACATTAAATCAAAAGATAAAAAACTAAATAGATTTAACAGAGATAATAGAGAGTTCTGAGAAGGCAAAGTGTTTAAACACAACCTGACGAAGCGTAATGACACGCGAAACGCGTTGAGGTGATTGGTCTACTGGCACAGCACGCAATACGCAGTGATGTCACATGTTTGAGTATTTTGTCTCCCCCAGCCTTTGGGAGGGTTTAACCCATAGAAGCTCCGGTTATCGGTCTCTTAGGCGCCTTACTACGCTCTCGCGAGGCGTATGCATCAGAGGGAGTCCACTGGAACATCTTGTCTGGAGGTGGGAAAGACTGTGGAATTGCTGTTTGTCCCCCCATTTTTACATTATACGTTTTTATCTTGTCTATATTGTTTATAAAGCGTTTTATATGTGGAATTGAATCTGCCTTACTTTTTACGCTCCTCTTTGTATGTTTGTCCTTATCTTTCAGTTCTCCCCATTTGATCGTGGCAGAGTTGTGAGCAGCAAGATCAGCATCAATTCTGGATATTCTTGGAGGCCCTAGGATCAGTGCAGACCCTTACCCCACACCTTTTAAACATAACCTACCTAAACTAAAAACGAGACCAGAAGAAAGGTAGTCCACCACTGACTGGGACACCTCTGAGAGTGAAACAAAGAAACAGTTACTAGTGTAACAGTCTTTTCCCCACTCTCTGGGAGATTCTGCCATTACTGGTCGTGTAGTGCATGATACCTGCTGGTAACAGGAGGGCTGAGCTGTCCGCCGATGGTAGTGGGGACACAGGATCAGGTTTCTGGGGTACATTACCCATGTGGTTCTCTAGCAGTGCAGCGCCTCCATCTGCTGTAGGCTCCAGGTAGGTAGAGATGATCTCCTACAGTAGAACTATCACCTTTCCTCCCAGTAAAATCACATACCAAGCGGGAGTATAACAACAGGAACGGTTTATTCTCTTTCTCTGTGCAGCACAGTACACGGCAGGGTTCTGCCCAATGCAGCAACTGTCAGCTACTCACTGAAGGATGGTCCCTGCACCTTCACTACAGGCCAAGGGCACCCACAGCAGTCCCAGCCCCTCTAGTGGGGACAGAGGTAGGGTACACACTCACTCGCCCTGAGGGGAAGAGGACCAGAGAAGACCCAATAGCAGGCTCTTGGCTGTGTGACTTGCCCCTCTCATGTAGGTAGAGGCACTGCTAAATTTAGGGCGGTACTGCCCTTAAGTACAGCTAGGAGGAGGGCACCAGGTCCGTTCCATGATTGGACATGCTCAGGCCGGATGTCACCTCCTCCCACTCTTACTCAAGTGCAGCTCCAGTGAGTGTGGAAAACCCATATTGACTAATGGCAGCCTGATTGTACCAGGACTTACTGCGCAATATATTCAAAGATTCTTTCTTTGTTGCAAATGAATACATACTAGTTCCTGCCCACAAAAGGACAAATTGAGGCTGTGTATATTTTCTTTAAGCGTAGAGTCTGAAAGGATTACGTGGAACACAAGGGGGGTTGCACCCGCTCAACCTAGTGTGACCGCTAGGGTCACTATAACAGACTGGTGCAATAGGGCAAGGAGACTAATCAAAACATGAAGAACACTGTACGATGTAAAGACACAATACATACAGATAAGGCCCTATTGATGCACTCAAAATCTGAAGAGGGAATACACCCAGATAAAAAGCAACAACACAGAATTGATCTGAACCAACCTTGGAGTAGTTTTAGAAAATGCTTTATTAAATATTAATTAAAAATTGGTACCAGAATATATGGTGAATAGAGTGAACTGTATACATAAAGTGCTATTAGGCAAATTGCCAAAATGTTTGACCAAACAATGGTTCAATAAACATGAGCACAATGAATAACAGAAAGCGAAAACCAACGCCTATGGTGTAAGGCAGTAGGGGCTAACTGTGGTGTATGACGTCACCGGAGCGCTAAATAAATAAATATGTGTATACCCATAGGAGACACTGTAGTTGTGTGATGACTGGCTAACTGTGTACCTTACATCAATAGTAAATTGTGTAGATAAATGACAAAGCAGTAGCAAAGAAGGTCAATAATACACACAAAATATAAATACTGCTGTGCTGTGTTCACTCTATTCACCATATATTCTGGTAACAATTTTTAATTAATATTTAATAAAGCATTTTCTAAAACTACTCCAAGGATTACGTGGATCATCATCCTCATGGCAAAATTATAATATTTA
Source organism: Ascaphus truei (assembly GCF_040206685.1). Classification (NCBI taxonomy): domain Eukaryota; kingdom Metazoa; phylum Chordata; class Amphibia; order Anura; family Ascaphidae; genus Ascaphus; species Ascaphus truei. Next base: position 67,580,360 of record NC_134488.1, on the reverse strand, counting down.
TGCCCAACAGTATGAAGGAAAATATTGGCGAATCACTTTATAAGATATCCATAATGATATGGTGATGCAAAGGCTGTATATAGATCCATAATCCTTAAAATAATACTCGTGCAGTCTTAACCCATGGCAGAAAGGATTTATCCATTAGATCAGACGTCACAGCTCCTGTAGTGGACGGACCCTCAGTGCACAGAAGTAATAATCTTGGAAGCATGTCCCTTGCATGTCCCTTTTGATAGATCTTCGGGTGCGTAAAAAATGTAATAAGTAGAATAACACCATCAAAGTCCATAATGAGGTCATCACACAGCAAGATCTCTCTATTAAAAAATAATAATACAAATAACAGGGGAAAGAGTGGAAAAGATTGTTATTAATTGCAGAACGGCAGAAGAATATACATTATAGGAACATATACACAGCCTCAATTTGTCCTTTTGCGGGCAGCAACAACAGTAGTATGTATTCATTTGCAACAAAGAAAGTATATATTGCGCTGAAGGTACTGGAGTTGTGTTCGCGATGCCGCTCGCTGAGTGGGAGAACTCAGAGTCTATGGCCAATCAGCTGTGTTTTGTGAATAAGAAAATATGACGTAACGCAACTAACTATTGGCCTAACGCGATATACGTGGAGTTGCTATGGAGATGACGCTTTGGCCGCACTCGGATGGGGACTCTCGATACTTCGCCTAATTTGGGTGTATGCAGCTGGAGCGGATCAGCTGTTCGGGAGGAAGCTAATTTTGGCGCCAAAATACCCTATGATTGGGACTATAAATTGTCTGTGTTTGCTCCATGCACTGATGCTGTTGTCCCCAGTAATGGTAGTGATTTGTTCCCCGCCACTTTTATATTTTCTCCCGTTTTTAATTATGTCAATAAACTTTGTTTACTTTTGGATATACTTGAGTGCTCCCTTAGGGATTCTTTTTTGTGGTGCTTTCTTATGATTCCTTTCCCTGGAGCACCGCTGGCTCTTAGTATATATAATTAGAATATGTGCCAGCTTTTTTGAGTATTAGTCATTTGTACATATAGATATACAACAGTCCCAGAAGAAAGTCTCTTATCTGTTTGTTGTAGCTGTAGGAGAACGCCTCTCTGCTCTCCTGGGCCAGCATCCTTGAGTGCTATGACAATGTCTGTGTCCAGGCATAGAGGTCTGGTTCCCTTGTCTTGCTATCAGCATACAGTCCTTCTGCAGCTCAAGACATTTGTTCCTCTGGTCAGCCCTAGTTGTGGGCTAAGGAAATCTCTGCAGTCTTTTTCCTTGGTCAGCTCCCTTGTGAGCTAAGGAATCTCTTTAGGATTAGTATTTTGCAGCAAAATAAAAAAAGGCAAATAAAAACCTCAGTGAAACATTATCCAACAATGTCTCATAAAGGGAAAATTAATTCCTTCCTGACTGCAGTGATATCAATCAGACTTCTCCCTGTATCAACATCCTTCCCATGTTTACTTATTTGGTATATCCCTGTATACCTTTCCTTTATAAAGAAATATCAAACTTTTTATGAAGATATCTATTGTATTGGCCATCATAGTCTCCATGTGATATTAACTCCACATTTTTAACATTCCTTACTGTAAATAACTCTTTCCTTTTTTCCTGGTGAACTCTCCTTTCCTATATCCTAAAGGGGTGGCCCTGTGTTGTTTGTACTGCCCTTGGGATGAATAGTTATTTTGAAAACTCATTGTATTGTGCCCGAATATATTTGTATATAGTTATCATATCCCCTCTTAGATGCATCTTATCTAATGTAAAGAAATCTAAATTAGCAAGCCTCTCCCCATTAGCCAGATTTCCTATCCCCTTTATTAATTTGGTGGCTCTTCACTGCAATTTTTCTAGTTCCATAATGTAGTTTTTTGTAGAGTGGTGCCCAAAACTCTACTCCATATTCAAGGTGTGGTCTTACTAATGCTTTATACAGTGGCATAATTATGCTTTCTTCCCTTCCATCCATACTCCGTTTAATGCAAGTTAAGTTCTTATTTGCCTTTGCAGCTACTGCCTGACATTGGGCACTATTGCTATGCCTGCTGTCTACAAGCACTCCTAAATCCTTCTGCATCAATGATTGAGCTCATTTTGCCCCAAGTGCATCAAGACATACATGTAACATTAGGAGAAAGAGGTTCCAGCCCCAAAGAGCTCACAGTCTAATAATAGTCATGGGGATACTAACAAAAGCGATAGGAGTACATTTGAGTGCAGTGGTTAGAATATGTATAAGAACATATACTGTAGTACTGTAGATTAGTGAGTAGTGGTCATCTAGGACTATTTAAACATTTCATTAAACAGGTGAGGTTTTTTATACCAAATCCTTGCAAATTACTGTAAAGAGAAGAATTATTGAATGTTAATGGCCCTTAAAGTGGGTGACTCCCGTTTGATTCCCAGTGTCAGCTCTCCTTGTGACTTTGAATTGCTTAATCTCCCTGTGCCACAGGCACCACAATTAGATTGTATGATTTCAGGGCAGGGACTTATGCCTGACAAATTCTATGTACAGTGCTGCGTACTTTGTCGGTACCCATGTAGGGCAAAACAATAATAATACTGTTATAATGATACAGTATGCAGGTAAAGTTCAGAACGAACTGTCAATTTGACAATATTCTATTTAGAATAGATATGTGGATTTGATCATCTTACTTATTGAAGAGGAAATTGAGTGTATTCTTTTACTGTGATATCCATAATAGACAGTAGATCTTAGTAAAAAAAAATAACACCATTTACTTATTTAAGTATTTATAAAGCACTTACATGCCTCAGGGCTGCACAGTAAACACAATATGATGGATTATTAAATTGCCTTTTGACAGGCTGAGTAAAACTGTAGCACATTTGAAAGTTAGATTATACCAAATATTTCAAACGATTGTAAAATATGTCTAGTTTATATAAGTAAAAGGAAAATATATCTGTACTTTGTGACTGTTCCACATAGCAAGGCTAAGAATCAAAAAGTATAATAAGATTGTGATTCATTCGTCTGTTTTAATTCCATGAGTGTCAATTGAGTCTGCCTATAACTTCTCCTATTGCTCCATATAATCATTCCCTATAACTCCTCCTATTGCTCCATATAATGGCTCCCTATTACTCCATATATAATCACACTATAACTCCTCCTATTGCTCCATATTATCATTCCCTATAACTCCTCCTATTACTCTATATAATGGCTCCCTATTACTCCATATATAATCACACTATAACTCCTCCTATTGCTCCATTTAACTCCTTTTATTGCTCAATTGAACTGCTTCCTATAACCCTTCTATTGCTCTATATAAGCAAGTGCTCCCTATAATCACTTCTGCTATTACGTCCCAGAAATACAAATAGACTAATATAGGTTCAAATACTTTTCTATACATTGATGCTATTATTGTCGGCAGAGAGAGGGTGGTATACACCTGCTACAGCTTAAATATAAGCAGGTGATAATGTGTAATGGGTAGGGTGCATAGGGAAGTATGTTAATAACATAAACACAGAAATAAGGGACTTCCACAAAAAATGCACTCACACCACAAGTTATATATAGAGCTTATTTAAGTAGCACATGAGAAAGCCTGACTTGGAATCAATGTAACTTTCAGATGTAAACTGGATGGATACAGTATGCTGTGTAGTGGCTACAGAATTGTAGTCAGAAACAATATTCATAGCACATTAGTGTATCTAGGATATGGGTGGTCTAAAACACTATTTTATTGAAACTATTAGACAGATAAAATAAGTAGTGCTAATAGTTGCAGGGTGTGCCTCCCAGAGTGGGCAGGCAGACATTGATCTAACATTTAAAAATACCAAAAGGTAGTAGTAAAAAGATTCATTTTGGAGGGCTGTATAGTACTGACCACTTCCTCAAAAGGCACCCCACTGTCCCCATAGATAGTCCCCCGATATGGTATAGTGAGTTGAATTTGTGCCTAAAAGGTCCTAACACATCAACACTCTAACCTTAGTATCGATCTACAGTATGTCTCATTAGAGGTAGAGTGCTTTAAACCGCATACTGTATCCTTCCAGTTACATTTATTCCAAGTCAGGCTCTCTCATGTGCTACTTACGTTAGCTCTCTATATAACCTGGGGTTTGAATGCATTTTTTGGTGCCATTATTGTCTCATCCAATAAAATGCTGAGCAGACTTTCATCATGTTTGATACATAGAAGACTTCAGTCTCTTTTTTATTGCATTTATAGGGAGGGGATAAATAAATAGACACACGTGTCACTAGACCAATGTACCAGTCACTAGACAATTTAAAAGAGCAATTCATGCTTTTTTTGAAAAATTATTATTATTGGTTTTTTTAAGAGAGGTCTGAAACAGGGGGTCTCCGGAGCTGAACCCGATTAATTTCAGCTATGGGTACCCCCTTCTTTCGGAGCTACAGACCTCCATAGGTGGTGCCGGCAGTCGCTCAGCTACAAGGGTTCACGTAATGGTGGAGTTTCAAAGGTAACGCACGCTGTGGGCCAATAAGAAATCGTGACGTCATCAGGTTCAGCTTCCTGTTGGCCCACATTACATGGGAAGCAGGGGACCCTGGAGCTGAAATGAATGGGGTTTAGCTCTGGAGACCCCCTGCTTCAGACCTCTGTTAAAAAACAATTATTGAAAAAAAAAAAAAAAAGAGCATGAATTGCTCTTTTAAGTGGTCTTGTGAATGGTGAATGCAATTCTAGACCATGCATTTACAGCACTGAAGGTGTTAACCACAACTTGAATTACCCGGCAGATGTTTGCTCCAGGACATCTGGCCAGCAGGAGATCCTCTCGGGCTTCAGGAACTGAGCACTGTCAATGTCAAATGAATGCATTTCAGCATGTGCTTCACCTGAGACCTGACTGCAAATGAAAAAAATCACATGGAGAAATGAATCAGGGGAACAGGGATTACACAGTGGTGAAGGCAGCAGGAGCAGGGTCTCTGCATCTAGCCAGAGCAGAGAGCTAGAGACAGTGATGGAGATATGTTGCAGAGGAACAAAGGGAGCAGAGACAATTATGGAGAAGATGGTTTGTGGACAGAATGACAGAGAAAGAACAGCTATTGAGAGGGTGTGAGTGATAGAAACAGTGACATAGGAAAGGGATATATAGAGAAGATATATTTTATTTTTATATTGATATCTTCTATTGAGAGGGAGAATAGAGTGAGAGAAAATATACAGTTCCATTAAGATAGAGCACGTGGGACAGAAAAGGGGCAATTCTATTGAGAAAAAGCAAAGGGTCAGAGACAGTGCCGAAGCAAAAGGACCGTTTTGTTAAGCAGTGTATCACAGAGAAACATGGCAGTTTTGCTTCCTTGGATTGCTGTAATAGTGTAACCATCTTCTCACTTCTTCCTCTTTTAAAAGTTCAAGCCCCATCCACTCTTGAAACATCCTTCTCTTTTGAACTGTCACGCCTCCTAAACTTCCTTACCCTACGGACCGCAGGTAGCGGTCAATTGCCTCTCAACGCGCCGCCTGCATGCAGTGCGGCGCGCTGACTGAGACAGCAGGGCCTCGGCCTTAGACCTTTCCAAGTGGGAAAAAGCCCCTGTGAAAATGTCTGCTACCTGAGATAGAACAACTTGGCAGATAGTCACTTGAAGCTTTACATTCCAGTCTGATGATGTCACTACCCTCACTTGGGAGGGAGAAGCCAAAAACCAGCGAGGCGACAGAAGCAGGGGGTTCTGGGAGAGCAAATAGTAACCACTGAGTCTCTGTGATAGAAACTACAATAGTTTAAAAGCCAGTACAGTTAAAGGTTATAAAAAATGTAATCGGCACTGCTTCCATAAGACGTGTACACCTCAAAGCTAATTTACTGTAGGATCGATCCTTTAACCCTTTGAGTGCCAAGGGACCCCTTCCCTGCTCTCTAAATACTCGTCTAGTTTATAAATGCAGGAAAGATTCCCATATTTTTTTTTTTTAAATAGTTGGCAACTATAATTAAAGCAGCTGAAGCTGGGGATGGAAGCCTCCTGGTTTTATTACTGTGATTATTATTATAGCAACAAACGCAGAAAATCATCTTTTGTTTGGAATGGGGGAAGCTCAGTGGCCCAGGGCCAAGCAATTAGTTATTTTCTTTTTAAGTTGAAATGAAATGTCTCCATTGAAATGAGAATATAAATGAATTACCGGCTCCCATCAGAACAGGCTGGGGGAGAGCGCAACACAGCATAAAAGCCACTTTTAATCCTAGATTTGGCATCTATGGCTTAATTAAAGCTGGGCCTGAGATACACACATGGAATGAATGCTGCAAAAAGCTATTGTATTCTTTGCAATGAATTATTTCACTTTAAAGTATTTGGAGCTCCTTGCTAATTCATTGACTGGACTAACCCTCGTAGGTTGCTGGAAATAAGGTTAATTAAAGCAGCAGGTCTGTAATATATCAAATTGTTTATCTGGATTTCTTCCTGTAGCGTGGATGCAGCTGTGGCCATTTACTGTATTTAGAGATCTGGATTATATTGACAACAACGTACATACACAGTGTCATACATAAACATTTCAGTCCCTGTCCCCACAGAGCCTCTGCTGAAAAAGGAACAACCCTGAGCGATATGCAGAGTATACGTTAATGAGTCCCGTCCCACACTTCCTAAAAGGATTTCCATATCAACTACAGTATATAGAGTTGATAATAAGCCTCAGGCACCAACCTAATGCCTGGAATCATGTCAGATCCAACTGGACTCAAACCCACAACCACTGCTCTTCTAGGCCACAGCTCTAGCACTGGCAGTGTGAGCTAAACCAGCCAGTTTGAGCTGTCACAGCTGTGCTCCACCTTGTTTAAGCTGTGGGTGTCAGAAAACATGTTTTATTTAATTTCTATATGAATATGAAGACTAGAGAGATAGAAAAGGCAATCCTTTAGATGAGGTGTACTCCTAAATACTCCAAGTGGGTAAAATACCCTTTAGAAATGTATAATAACTGGGCCAAGGTAACTTTTAATACATACTGTATACACAATACAGGGACAGGCAGAGGGGGGAAGGACAAGAAACAGATAATGAACTATATAGAATACATAGGGATGAAGAAATAGCTAGGGACCATGGAGGGAGAATGGCAAGCAGGGAGACACCCATTGTAAATACAGATAATACTAGAAAACTTCTAAAGACTAAACCCAATTGGCACAGAAAGGCAGGAGCAGATAAGATAATAGTACAGACTGAACAAAACCTGAAATGCATGCTTGCTAATGCAAGAAGTCTGACAGATAAAATGGGGGAGCTTGAATTAATAGCTGCAAGGAAGCAGTATGATATCATAGGCATTACTGAAACATGGTGGGATGAAACTCATAACTGGGCAGTTAATTTAGAGAGTTATTCCCTTTTTCGGAAGGATCGAGCAAATAGAAGAGGTGGAGTTATGTTTATATGTTAAACCGGATCTAAAGCCTATAATAAGGGAAGATGTTTACGAAGGGAATGATGAAAATGTAGAGACCTTGTGGATAGAAATTAGCAGTGGAGGTTAAAGTACAAAGAAAATGTTTGTAGGGACATGCTGTAAACCACCAAATATCGGTGAGATTGAGGAAGCTAAAATACTTTGCTAATGGAGAAGGCGTCAAAACTGGGTCATGTTTGCATAATGGGTGATTTTAATTATCCAAACATAGACTGGGACAATGAGATTAGCATTACAACAAACGTAAACAGGTTTTTGGGGGTGCTTAAAGACAATTTTACCCTGTAAGCAGTTGTTGCTTACAGTGCCACTTCTAACCTGCGTAGAAATTCCGATAATTTCTCCTCCTCCTGCTGCTGATAAGGGATTTTCTCCACTTTCGGTAACCCCGAAGGTACTTTTTAAGGCGTGCAGCTATGCGTCAGGGTGACAGCTTCTTTCCCTTCTCTAACTGCCCTTACTATAGCCAGCGTGGGCTCTTTTAGGCTTTCTTCAATCCGAACTCTTGTCCTGCTCTGATCCCCCCCTATTCTTGCACAATCTGTGTAGCTTGCTCTATTCGGTTCTCGATATCGTCCCCTCTAGGTGGGGTAGGCCTTACACCTGAAAAGGTCTGTATCCACCAGTAGTAGTCATCTCCCTGGCGGGATTGCATGGCCTTTTCCACTTATTCCCCATGGCTGTGATGATCGCCACAAGTGATGTAGAGAGGGTATCCGTGAAGGTCGTAAGGACAACGGGGTACATCTCACAGTGAAGCTTTTCCATAGTGGCCCTCTCCTCAGCTAAGAACTCTCGGACCTTGTCTACGATAGCGAGAGTGACCGGATTGCTAGGGGCAGCAACATGGTCACAACCATCAATGATATCCCACATTTCATTTTCCCTCCTCGCAGTACTGGTATGCACATGAGCAGAATCAATATCTTCATCACACGCACATAGTATATACAGGCATACCCCGGTATAAGGACACTCACTTTAAGTACACTCGCAAGTAAAGACATATCGCCCAATTGGCAAATGGCAGCTCGCGCATGCACATGTCAGCACGTCCTGAACAGCAATACCGGCTTCCTACCTGCACCGAAGCTGTGCGCAAGAGAGACTATAGAGCCTGTTATAAATGCGTTATTTCCATCAGTTATGCACGTATATGACGATTGCAGTACAGTACATGCATCGATAAGTGGGGAAAAAGGTAGTGCTTCACTTATAAGTACATTTTCACTTTACATACATGCTCTGGATCCATTGCGTATGTTAATGCGGGGTGTGCCTGTATGCAGTCTTAGTACTGTAACACAAAATATGTCCCTTTATTTGGACCTGTCCCCATGGAGGGGCTGCTCCTAGTACCCCATTGAAGATGGCATCATCAGCCGTATCTGGGACCGTCCCGCGTGCACCACTTTCTTAAAATGGCTTGATTTAAAAATATATATATATTAACTACATTTATTAAACACGGGAGCAAAGCTATTTTCTTGTATTTCAGAAAGATGTATTCAATATTTACTGTACAATAATCAGAAGAGCCAAACTAAATCAATTATTAATTTTAAAAAAAGTTAACATTGAAAATGTCAATTAAAAAAGTTGTGATACTTTGGTTCTGTAAATAAATAATTAATAAAAAAAAGTGGTACTTGAATATGTATGAATATGTGAATGTCTAAATTAAAAAGCAGTGGGTCTGTTAATAAAGTAGTAGTGGAACAGTACTTCTCACTCCTAAACACACTCACAAATTAACCACGGATACTGGCAAAGTTCCACGGTTGGCTACAACACGTGTCGGTCAGCATGAACCATACAAAACATCTCTCAGCCGGACACACTGCATACACAGAACAGATAGCATCAGCGCACCAGCAAAACTTTATCCGACGACCTTCTAGAAGGTGAAACCTCTGCTAATCCGCCAGAATACACAGACGTCTTAGTTATGGCAAGGACAGAGTGACAGTTTATTTTGCTAAATCCTCAGGACTAAATTTTCTACCTGCTGCTGTCGCAAGGTGAGGCAGGGAAGGACGGGTCGTAGAGAGATTCCCCTGGCAAAATGCGCCGTCTGCAATTTTCTGTCTGATAACGCCGTCCTCTCTCTCGCTGTCACTGATACATAGTGACTGATGCTGGAATTCAATTTAGGTTTTGTCAGTTTGTAAATAGCACTGTGCAGAGCTAGAATCCCATAAATACACTAAAGCCTAAATTGGATAGCAAGCAAAAAAACTGTAAGGAACCATTGGAACGTGACTCGCATAGAGGCCTTGTCATATGAACATGCTAATGTTTTTTTTTTTAACAATGCATTGCAGCCTCACCTGGAAACAAGAAGGTTAATATATATAATATTCATGTATACATACTGTGTGTTAATAGATGTCTATATGCAGGCCTCGACAAATGCACTTGCCTGGTCGCCTGGGGCGAGTGCATTTTACCCGCTGGCGAGGTGTTTCGGCGGGGTGCAGTGGCGGGGTGCTGCGGTGGCATTTTCCTCCTTCTCAGATTGCATTCTCCTCCAACTGCATTTTAAAATGGCCGCGCGTTTTCCAATTACGCCGCGTTGCCATGCCGATGCGACGCTACGTGACGTCAAAGTCACGTGGCGGCAAGGAGGCAGTTAAGGACGAGCGGGCAGTCCTATTCAGTTGGGCGAGTGCCACACGTGCAGCTGGACTCCCTGACATGGCGCACATTCTGGAGCTCCATCTGCCTCACTCCTCGGGATGTGGTGGAAGGGGTAGCATTGTCCCGCTGCCACTCTGCAGATCCGAAGGGGGAGGTCTGACAACCTCCCACGGCCTCCGCAGCACAAGAAGCTTGGAGTGCGAAGGTTTTCCTGGCGCCAAGCATGTGCGCGGGGCGCCCGGCGCCGCGCGCATATGCAAGACCCCAGAAGATCATGATCAGCCGTCTAGACCACACCAAACTTTGCCGCACGGGTGGATTCCCTCCCTTCCCAATGAATGCAGTCACCTACCCAGGCAGTCACCTACCCAGGCAGTCACCCACCCAGGCAGTCGAACACACACTGTAACCCACTGGCACTCACACACAGACTCACAAATAAACATGAGGAATTCACAGTTAGTATAAATATAGAAGTGCAAATAGTTAAAACAGGGGTGTGGGCTGTGCATGCACATTCTAAGTGAAACTTCTTTGCGTTTTGTCACTGAAATTGGGTTTTGATTTTGAATTAAAAACAGCACAAATACACTTTGTGACAAAACAGTGCAAAAGACAAAGAAGTTCACACCAGGCACAGCATCAGCCGCAGATCCACTGCTCTCTCTGGATGGAGAGAAATGAGAGGCCGGGAAGGGAGGAGCGTGACGGCCAAACCCTGACAGCTGGATAAATCCTCCATGTAAATACCCTGGAATGCTGATTCTCTGTCCAGTTCTTTCTATTTGTAAGATCTTCTAAATCTTTGGGCTTATGTCCCTACTAGTAAGGTCAGGAGTCTCACACAGGAACAGTACCCTCTCTAATAGGAGAATAATGTGAAGCGCTACGTACATTAATGGCGCTATATAAATAAAGATATACAATACAATACCTAGCTGAATATTTCCCAGCTTTGCTCTAAACACAGGAGGGGTTTTGCATCTTACAGCAATCCAGTCTCCCAACTCAAGCTGATCCTGACATTTGTAAGGGGAACATCTGGAAATTTAGAAAGGGATTGCTGTTAATTCTTCATAATCTTTCCTTGAGGTGAGGTCTCCTCAATGCTGCTCCAGTCCTGCACTGGTCCGGCGACTTGCAGCTCCGTCATTCAGTCAGGCGCGAATATGGGCCCAACTTTCAGCGCTGTCAAGAGGAAGGAGAGGAATTTGCAGTGACCGCCAGGCTGCATCAAGAGGAGATGAGCTGCTGGCCGCCGTCGCTGCTGGGAAGCCGCTGGGACCGTCCCACAGCAGCGATGGCCAGTCTGCCCCTGGGACTCCTTCCTTCACAACCTTTGCATCTTTCTGGCTGAGCAACACTGCCCTAGAGGATGGTACATATATATCCTTTCACTGCCCGATGGGACTCCAACATGTACATGTGTATGTATGTGAAATATTTATACTGCGTAACAGTGTTCCCCCCACCCCCAATCGCAGATAGGGGCCATTACAGGGTGTGTGGTGCATACCTACTGGCAACAACAGGGCTGAATCATCCGCGATGACTTTGGCTACACAGGAACATGCTTCTGGGGTCCATACACCACGTAATACTTAGCAGTGCAGCGCCTCCATCTGCCGTAGGCTCCAGGGATATGGAGATGATCTCCCACGGTAGAACTTGTACCTCTCCCCCCAGTTAGATCACACACAAGGCCGGAGGTATATTGCTAACAGGAACGGTTTGAGAGGTGGTACACTTTTGTCATTTAAAGCCGAATTTGTTGTTAGGATTTTTTTGTAGTTCAGATATAAATTCATTTTTCTTTGCTGTGGGATCTGGCATCGCAGGCCCCCCTGGAGTGAAAGGGACAATTTCACTTAGCTCATTAAACCTATCATGCAAAGAATGAATAATGCCAGTGTCTTTAACTATTGCTGTCAGGCGTACAGCGAACATTTGGCTGTCTTGGTCTCCTTACAAATTAAGAACACTTCTTTTTGATGGAAACACTGAACTGGTGGGCACATGCCAATCAAACCCTCTACCATTTTGCTGTCAGATGGCCAATCAGCAGTAGGAGGAGAGGGGAGGGCACTTCGCCTGTGCGTGGTTCTACTCGACACACATCCAACCCCTTCTAAGGCCGCGACGGGCGACGGCACCCATAAACAAATGCATTACCGCAGCCGCTTGCGCTTATAGTAAGAGCGACGGTGACAATGCAACGGTGCGACGTCGCGAATTTTGGTAACTGGCAATATTTCATTTTTCAAGGGCTGTCGTCTCATGTGTTGTACACAAAGGGTTAAATACGTTACCGCTATGGGTGCGTTATTGGCGTGGTCTTTATAGCATCCTTTGCTGGCTTTTGCTGCTGGCCGCCCACGTGTACCATATGATTTACTTCACTGTTGCCCCTAGTGGCAGCGCAGTCCTCATTAGCTGTGCGACACGGTGCTCCCTTCTCAGCAGCAGTACCTGCAACAATCCATGCCGATGAGCGTTTGCATAATGCATGGATATCCTCTCTTAACCTGCATGGGAATTGGGAAGAAAAAAGACCAAATGAGCTCAGTGACAGGCTGAGCAGGAAGAGTTTTCAGAGTTCCCGCTGGTATATGAATGAGGAGTATCACAGACAAAGCTGGGGTTTTACTTCTTTGATGTCACAGGGGCCCGCATTGCATAGAATTGAAATCTCAGGAAGATTTTCAAGTACAAGAAGTTCACAAGCTTATGCTAACCTGGAGTCTGGGGGAAGGGGCCGCTAACCTGGAGTCTGGGGGAAGGGGAGGCCGACCTGGAGTCTGGGGGAAGGGGAGGCCGACCTGGAGTCTGGGGGAAGGGGAGGCCGACCTGGAGTCTGGGGGAAGGGGAGGCCGACCTGGAGTCTGGGGGAAGGGGAGGCCGACCTGGAGTCTGGGGGAAGGGGAGGCCGACCTGGAGTCTGGGGGAAGGGGAGGCCGACCTGGAGTCTGGGGGAAGGGGAGGCCGACCTGGAGTCTGGGGGAAGGGGAGGCCGACCTGGAGTCTGGGGGAAGGGGAGGCCGACCTGGAGTCTGGGGGAAGGGGAGGCCGACCTGGAGTCTGGGGGAAGGGGAGGCCGACCGGGAGACGGTGGGGGAGGCCGACCTGAAGACGAGGGGGGGAGGTTGACCTGGAGATGTAGGGAGGGGGGGGGGGGCGCTGACCTAGAGACAGCAGGGGCTACTAACCTGGAGTCTGTGTTGGCCACTGATCTTAGCATCAGCGTCTCAAAGACTTCAATGGAGTGTCAGTGATAAAAATCAGCACTTTTCCATTAAAAGGACAATCAGAAGGGTTTTTGGGTCCAGAACCTAAGAACCTACTGCATCTCACTGATAGCAGTCCTTTGAGATTAACACCTTTGCATTTAAGTGAATGGAGCTTAAATCTTTCCAAGAAGGAAGACAGATTCATAGGGGGCCTATGTAATCCCATAATACCATCAATAATGTGTTCAGGCTTGTATGTTTTTTTACTTGGGATAGAAAAACCTAGTGGTAATAGCACCACAAAACCCGATATGTTTTTAACGTGGGATTGAAATAATTAAGACTGACCACCTTGCAGAAGTACGATCAACAGAAATTAAAATCACCCTTCACTCTGTACCATCAGCACTCGTTTAGGCCATGCAAGGAATGACCTCCGTTCTCTCTACTCGATCCTGATCTTGAATGTCAAATCAATATGCAAATTTCCCTCTGCGCGTTTCCCAAATATGACTCATTAAAAACTTTCAAGTAAATAAATGCAGTTCCCTTTCAGCGGGACTGAAAATATCGCAGTGCATATAAATGCAAATGAGTTCATACTTGTTACTGACGCTAATGTGATTAAAGGGGTGGAATTTCATCAGCTCAGAAAGAAATCCTTTTTCGATTGTGCTTTGGAGCAGCACATCCTTCATTTGCACATTTCCAATGCTGGAGAGACTTAGGAAATTAACCGGGGAAGTGAAATGTAAATACGTACTTTTATTCGTCTGTGTATTAAGGTAATTTTGCTGTTACACTGATGCTATTAAATACTGCTCACCTACACTGTATAAGCAGTGGAGGCGGTACCCTAATAGCGGACTAAGAAGTTACTTGGGGCCCTTACTGGTTCAGGAATCCTCATTTTAGCTCTGATCACTGCAAGTGGCACAGTTTGGGCTTCAGTTGCCCCATGCCTGCAGCTGTTGTATGCACTCAAAAAATTCGGCCTGTACCTCCCACTCAAAAACTCGCCATACCTGTACTTCTGAGTCTGCTTAGGGCCTCCAGAAATCTACAGCCACCCTGTATACATAAACAAGGAATCATCAGCTTCCAAGTCCAGGAGGATATACTGCAATGTTATAAACACGCGTGTGTGCTTTGCAATGCATTGCAGAGCTCTCTGGCACTGGGTCTCTGACTTCCTGTAATGCCAAGCATGCAACTGTGCCAGCGAAGGGTTTTACCATGAGCACTCATGGACTTGACACACTGAAGGGGCTGGGAAATGCAGAGAGCTTTAGGGATAAACAGCGTAATGTAACCCACTGCATTGCAAATGAAGTAATCAAGGGCTAAATTAATTGCTTGGCTCTCGTCTAATGAAGTGGAGTCCACATGCTGCCAGTGAAATGCTGCATCCTGTCAATGCAAAAGCTGCACACGCCTTTGAATGGTAGAGTCAGCCACAGTGGAATCTCATTGCTCCACATTGTGCAGCCTCTTTATGGCAGCTGGAATGAAAGGTCTTTAACCCTTACTCTGTCCACATTGCCATCTGAGTGATGGTATTCGAAAAGTGTAATCCTATCTGCTTCGAATCGTTTTTAGGAATCTGAAAAAATATAACCCTAACCCGACCCAGTCCTAATAATGTGGGGAAAGAAATTGCTGGCTAATAAGAAAATGGGGAGGATGTTAAAGAGCCAACTGTGTATAAAAGCAGTGATGCTGTGCTTACATTAGGAGTCTATTAAACATTGTAGAAAGGTTAATACTACGTTTATGCTCTAAAAGCCGAAAGAGATCCTGGTTCAAATATATTTTTATTTCATTTAGTGGGACAGTCGTTTTGGGAGTAAAAGTGGAGACTTGAGGCAGAGGGTACTCACAGTAAACCGCAAAGTCTCTCACTGACCTGTGAGCACTGGTGTGGGGAGTATAAAATCAGAAAGAGGCAACACAGGCACTCACAGGTCTTGCAAACAGTGTAAGGATTTATTGAACGGATTGATGTTTCGGTCCATACCCGGAGCTTTGTCAGGATAAATAAAAGGTGAATACAGACAACCATAAATACTGAGTGATGTATGTGAGTTTTTGTCAGCTCTGTAATGGTTGCTGACCCTTCAACATTTTGCACATTTAAATAGTTACCACTATAGTTCCTCTACTCTTGCTTATTGGAGGTATTCTGTTTAATAGGTACAGCTGGTCTTACAGGACCTAAAAACATGTAGTTTACCTGTTAAATAGAGTACCATGGTTCCCTCTCATTCATACTCTGTCTTCTCGTGCGGGGCGCCTGACATTTGGGGAGGGGTGGGGGGGGGGGCGGGCTTGTCATCACATTTTGTACGCAAAAGTAAGTCGAATTGAAGATATTTAAAGGAAATGTGGGATTTGTTTCTCTTGTGACTCATTGATAAAGCACCCGAGGGTGTGAAACGTGTAGGAGAGTATAGTTAGTTATGTTTGATCAATAAATAATATCTCATTGGCTGTACCTGGGTGAGTGACAGGCCGCTCCGCCTGTCAAAGAGGGGTAGGGATGTGCATCCTCATTGGCTGTCATGGGGTGAGTGACAGGCCATTCAGCCGATCACAGAGGGATGTGCAGACATCCTTAGAGAAATATATATAGATATAATGGGTGTATAAACACATCAGGACCCTTTAACACCTCAAGAAAAGAGACCAAGTTGCTTAATCCATAAGGCCTTAATGCTCCGATCCTCCCTTGCAATAAGGACCCCCACACTGGAATAAATGAGACAACATGCTTGGTTGGAAGAAAAAAGGTTACAGCTTTATTTTTAACCACAGGTTAAAAAAAAAACTGCCTGCCTCTCTAATGTGTTAAGCCCATTGCCTCAACATGGTACAACAGTGTGGGGGGTGGGGGAGAGGGGAGAGACCTCTTCCCCCACCCCTCCTATGAGGAAGATCATTGCCTACGGCATTTCAACTGCACTTCCTCCCCCACCCGCTGGCTGCCCAGGAAGCTTCGGTTCACCGTTCCCTCTTTGTAGCAGCGTAGACCCAACTGTATGGCAGACATCCTGCTTTCCCACGCTTTGATTGGGCACAGTAAGCCGGACAGCACCGCCGGCGCTCCCAACTTGTCAATCCAACCTGTCAATCCATAGCTTGGGCTCTACCCGGGCCCTCCAGCACAGTAGGCGCCCGTACCTTTCGCTGTCCTTAGCATAACTGCTGAGCATGGCTGGCGTGATAGTTCTGGCAAGCTGCATCGAGGAAAACAGTATTCCTGTTCATAGCAAGTGAAACATGCACAAAATGTTTAGGGGTGGGAGTTAAAACATTCTGCCCCCCTCCCCTCGTCACACATTTTATAATTTAAGACCCTTCTAAACCCTCCCTTTGCCCCTGGGCCACTGGCAGCCCGCCCTCTCGCCCCAACCTTCCTGCAGCCTTCGCAACCCTAATGGAGCCGACGGACCCATGCTGGAACCTCTGACTTACCTAAGATCAGCCCTACGAGGCTTCTCATTTCGCAACGCCACACAGGCAGGGAACTTCGGCATGTAAATTCTGTGAGGATTTCTGCGCTGTATTGTGCTATCATTTTACATTTGTTTAATGAATCATGAGAATTATGGGAACATTACAAATGGTTTTTCCTGAGCAGGCTATTAGTTTGTTTCTCTGGGCTTCTAATAGAAGGCATGCTTCATTTAAAACGTACAAAGGCCCCAGGCTACGGAGAAATAAATGGTATTATGCGAGGCGTTTGGCTCATTTTGAAACGATCTTATCAGGAAATATGCAGCTATTTTATTGTTGAGGTTATTATTTTAGTCAAAACACTGCAGGTGACACATTGCTCAGCGCTTGTTCTGTATTTTAAGTGGCAGGCGTGGCTATGTTTTATGAGATTAGTTGGTGTTGGTTTTTTTCCCCGTTGGTACCGTGTGTAAACCCTGTAATACATACAGTAAAACAGGGGTGTACTTGGTCAGTAAGAAGTCAATGTTAGCTTCCAGGATACTGGGATTCAGCTCCGGTCTTTTTATTTTCCATCTGAGGAATTGTGCTGGTGAGTGCTGGAAGCACCGAAATAAGAACAAAAGCACACTCACAATATCTGCAGCATATACCAGTATATAAGCATGTGTGTGTATGTATATAAGTGTAACGGTGCTTCCCCCGCCCTCTGGGAGATTCTGCCATTACTACGTATGTGGTGTATGATACCTGCTGGTAACAGGAGGGCTGATCTGTCCGCCGATGGTAGTGGGGACACAGGATCAGGTTTCTGGGTACATTACCCACATGGTTCTCTAGCAGTGCAGCGCCTCCATCTGCTGTAGGCTCCAGGTAGGTGGAGATGATCTCCTACAGTAGAACTATCACCTCTTCCCCCAGTAAGATCACACACTAGGCGGGAGTATAACAGGAACGGTTTATTCTCTCACAGTACACGGCAGGGTTCTGCCCAATGCAGCAACTGTCAGCTACTCACTGAAGGATGGTCCCTGGAACTTCACTACAGGCCAAGGGCACCTGCAGCAGTCCCAGCTCTTCTCTGCCCCTCTAGCAGGGACAGAGATATGGTACACACTCACTCTCCCCCGAGGGGAAGAGGACCATAAAATGCACAATAGTCAGGCTCTTGGCTGTGTGACCTACCCCTCTCAAGTAGGTAGATGCACTGCTAAATGTAGGGCAACACTGCCCTTAAGTACAGCTAGGAGGAGGACTCCAGGACTGTTCCATGATTGGACATGCTCAGGCCGGATGTCACCGCCTCCCACTGTCACACAAGTGCCGCTCCAGTGAGTGGGGAAAACCCATTTTGACTACTAGCAGCCTGATTCTAGCAGGACTTACTCAGGAGTATGGCAGGTTAGTAGCCAAAGGGGGCATGGCTACATCAGAATGTGTGTGCCTGTGTGTATCTATGTAACAGTATATAAGCCTGTGTGGGCGTGTGTATCTATATAACAGTATACAGTATATAGGCATGTGTGGATCTGTGTGTATCTATATAACAATATACAGTATATGCATGTGTGGGTCTGTGTGTATCTACAGTATATAACAATACATAAGCATGTGTGGGTGGGTGTATCTATATAACAGTATATAAGCATGTGTGTGTTAGTGAATTTGTGCAGTACTATTAAAAAGCATTAGGTTTTGATATTAGAGGTCAGCAGCTATAAAAAGGCGGAGGGCACTGCTAACCCCTGCACTCCCAGAGGGGAATCAGTGCGTTGCTGGACTCTCTAGCAGTGAAGGGGTTAAGGCTCCGTCAGGTTTGGTTTTATTTCGAGACTCCCTGGAGTCCATTTTTGACAATTTCAAGGACACCGCCTGCCTTCATTTGGGATAAAAATCCTCACTCGGTCTCTTAGCAATGCGACCTCCAAGATCACGGAAATAAGAAGAACGGGAGGTGAGCCTTAATAGCCGAGGGGGCGGGAAAAAATAATAATAATGAAGCAGCAGCACGCGCCGGATTATTTATAAGGGTTACAGCGGCAAATTCCAGCTGGGAAAGCGGCACCTCTTTCTCTTTCACACACAGGTTACACTCTGAAGCATGCAAAGTTATGCAGGAGGGAGCTCAGCGCCAGGCAGAGGCGAGGGGAATTCATTCAAAGATGACAGCTATTAAAGATAGAAGATTCGCTTGAATGGATGAATACAAAACCGATGGATAATCTAGAACAATTACTCCTGGCTCCTATTCACGGAGGCTTTTGTGTATTTAATAAAACAGCTGCAAATAAGAATATAGAAATGCATTCGACAGGCAGGACAATAAAAGGTCAGAGGACTGCAGTCTTGGCGTTTGTGTGCGATAATGCAGTGGGCTTTATTATTCCCCCCCTCCGCTGTACCTTTTGTGTCTTGCTCAGGAAGCGGCGTTTAAACATGTCAGACTTAACAGGGCTAATGAAGTGTTGTACACCATGTTAGGTCATTGTCTTTAATCGGGAGTCAGAGTTAAGGGACGTCTGAATGCCTCCAATGTGCAAATTAAAGTCACCGTTCTACACTCGAAAAACGTATTCTGTGCTTTATGAAACAAAGAGGAGACTACGTGTCAAAGTTTCAGCAGCTACATGTTCACAAATAAATTGTATGCAACCTGTATTAGATCATTCTAATTAATATAGGTAATAAATTGTATTAGTATTTAAAAGTACAGTAGTAACATAACGGAACTGTATGGAAAAAACATTAAAATAAATTTTATATATATATACACACATATATTGTTACATTAATACATTGAGATTACACAATGGAATCCCTGGTCTGTGGATAAATAATGCAAAACTATTTTCTAGGTGAAATGAAAAAAGAAAATCAGAAAGAAAAAAAAGAAATCCCAAATAAAGTGCACTCCAGGGTTAATCCCCCCCCCCCCCAATCCCCATAGCCACTTTACTAAGGCGAACACAAGCAACAATCGGCTGGCTAAATGCACCACAGGTTCCTATAAACACATGTTAGACCTGTGAGTACATGACACAGTAAGACCTTTACAATCTGGAATAATTCAAAAATGTTTCATCTGAAACATTTTAGAAATTGCACAACACGGAGTTATTTATTTAGCCACCTGTTAATGGGGTCTCAAATAGGAAGGTAAAACTCGCAGACAATTCAGACGATGCATCATCAAACATATGGGGGGTATACAAAACGAACCGGACATACTTATCTCTAGACATGTAAGAGAACAACATAGTGGTAATGTAAGAGACTTGAAATGTCCTGGAATTTACAATGTATCCCCCAATATACAGTATGAAGAGTAGACTGGGACAAAACCCTGTTGACAAGAGAGTGTATATAATCTTCATACACGGTCTTAACAATGTTGTTTTTTATATACACCTTTTATTGAGTAGTTACAAATATAAATCCCAGAAATTGGATTAAACGTTAGTTTTCTCTGACTGATTGACACGATATCCTAGCAGCTGCGAGTTTGTTCTTGTAAAAAAAAATAAAACACTGCTTGGCCATAAAATCGCGGATTAAAACTAACGTAAAATCCGTATTCTGAATTACAACTCGCATTGTTTAAGCAGAATCTATTAAAAGTGAAAAGAACTCATGGTTTAACAGGGAATCCACCCGGATTGTACTTGCTTTGGAAGTGAAATGACTTGAAGTTTGGGCTACCTCCTTCCAGAGCCTGAAATAGGGCTTTTGTGTGGTGGTGGTGGTGGTGGTGGTGGTGGTGGTGGAGCATCTTGTTTAGTTCAATGCTAGAACTACTGAATGGCAGAGTTTGTGGGATCTGAGCCTGTTGGGCCTGGCAAATGTTGATTACAAGGACCCTTGGGGCCTATTCTAGTAGCTTTGAATTGGTCATTGCCAAATCGCCCGTTTTAGCATGTTCAGAAGTCGCGATATGAAATGTGTGAAAAAACGGTATTCTCTATTGCAAATCATGTTTTCTAAACCGCACCTACAGTATAAAAAGTGACAAACTGCCTGATTTGTACTTTACAAGCAAAATGACCTGCTAACTAGAGGTGGGTGAATCCACCCAAATCCGTTTCCCAGACTCTCGCATTTTCCCCCGAAAATCCGTTTCGAGGTGTAAATTCCGCAAACGAATTTGGTCGGTTTTAATCCGCACGGATTAATAAAAAAACCGCCATTGGATACAACCTGTGGATGGATTTGTAGAATCCAATCCGTGGATTTAGCAATCTGTTGGCAGACTCTACAAATCCGGCCATGGGTTAAGGCAGGGGTGGGGAACGTCAGGCCCGAGGGACGTATAAGGCCCTCGAAATCATTTGGTCGGGCCCTGCTAAGGCAACTGCTATAACCGGGGTCGCGCTAATTTTTTAAAATATGGCCTCCGCGCGCCCGATCGGAAGGAGGGAGGAGGTAGTGTGAGGCGCCGACAGCCCTACACGATCCCCAGCAGCCACCGTACTAGCTCCAGCGATCCCCCAGCTTTCACCATACTTCCCCCGCAGCATTCCCCGCAGCATTCCCCGCACTTCCCCCATGCTTCTCCAGCAGTTCCCCCCGCACTTACCCCAGCATCGGCCCTACACGATCCCCCCAGCAGCAGCAGCAGCAACTACCAGAGGTATGGGGGCAGGGTTCTGTGTGCCTACATGCCTGCTGTGTGCCGGCCGTGTGCCTGCCTGTCTGTGTCTGTATGGCCCGCGAACGATGTTATAAATATCCAAATGGCCCTTGGCAGAAAAAAGGTTCCCCACCCCTGGGTTAAGGAATCCACAGAGTGTATTGGCAATAAAAAGAATAAATGTACAAAACAGGAATCGCCCTTTTTCAGATTGATCCGCTAAAATCCGAGGACCAAATGAAGCGGCCGATCCACTGCAGATCCAAATCCGCAACAAACGATTCACCCATCTCTACTTCTATCTCCCTCCAGATTCTAAAATACGGCTTTTGGATGGTGGTGGAGGCAGCAAGAGACAAAATGCTACTGTAGTTGTTTGAAGCGGTTTGCACTTTTCTGAGCTACTAGAATTCCGCTAATTTGCAAATAATGCGATTTGGTCATTCTAAAATAGGCTTTTCCGCACAGTTTGGACATGCGAGAAGGGTTTACAGAATAGCAAAACATACAAATCCGATTGGAAATGGCTCTTTTGATATGGATTGACACAAAATCAGAGCTACTAGATTATTCCCCTAAATCCGTAATCTTCCAATGATTAACAAAAATGAAAATTGTACATAGCATTAGAAAAATGGAAACATTTCTAAAACACTACATCAATGAATTTATTATATATATGGAATAATCTATTATTAGTTTAACATTTACTAATTATATGGTGAAACCTTATTATAACACCAACCAAAGAAACTATTATAATCATATGTTTTTATTTAACACTTAAAAGCAACCTGATCTCAATCACAACTCCTAGGAAACTGTTGAATAAATGTAGGTGGTTGCCTAAAAACCGGGCACCATAGCAACTATAAACTATAAAGGGGCTGTCCCTCTCGAGCACGCTACCCCATTAGAAGCCGATAGGTGGCAAAACTCACATCGGGTGTCACTATACCTTAGACATCACAAGGGAAGTCGCGTAGCATGAGGTCTGTCTTTAGGGGGAAGACATGGCAGAGCTACAGGAAGCCAGGTCTGTCCTTTAAAAATACTCCTGCTGCTGCTATATCAGCATACTTCTATTTACTGTAAACCAGGTCAATACTCTATTTTTCACCACACTTACCCATTGCCCAAAATATCCCAACTCTCTTCACCACTGTTTCAGTACATATTGAAATACTAAAAAACTTGAGAGTAACATTGTTACTTTCTAATACATGTACACATTTTGTCAACTAATGCAGGGGTGCGCATACTTTTCCCACTGCGCCCCCCTGCCAGCTCTTCCCCCCCCCCCTTACCTTGGCTCCAGCGTTCACAACGTCATGTGACATCACATTGTTATGGCAACACGTGACCCCACATCATAATTTGACGCTGCGTTGCCATGGCGATTCGTCGCCAGAAGCCTTCTGAGCCAAGGTAAGGGAACTTACAGAGGCCTTCACCACTCCCCCGGCATTTAATTTAAAGGCCTTCGGGAAGAGCGTGGGGCCTCTGTAAGCGCCACGCTGCCAGCCCCCAGAAAATATCTCGCCCCCAAAGTTTGGCAGTCCCTGTACTAATGCATAGATAGTGCAGCTGATACCTTCTTACGAAGAGAAAATACAGAACAGACTAAGTTTTTAGTTGCTTTTTATTAACAGATTGTCCATTTATCTTTCATTGAACAATAAGGCTGCGACCACGCTGCCGCTGAGTGCGCTTGGCACGTTGAGTTCAAGAAATCTCAATGTGTCCAGCCACATGGCATGCGCGCACTCGTGCCCGTACACTAGCGGGCGCTAGACGAGACAGATTAAATTGATTTCCAGGTGCGCTGAAGGGTCCTTCAGCAATCAATCAGTGCCAGTCACTCCCCGGCCACGCCCTCCTGCTCGCGCTTGAAAAAATATGCAGGACAGCCGAGCGCTCATGCTTGAGAGTTAGTGATGTCACCACTCTCAAGCATGAGCGCGCTCAGCGGCAGTATTGCCATAGCCTAAGACACTTAGGCCTCATCCAGGGTGAAGGCTTGCTTGCTTGCGCTCTTGTGCGGGACGCGTTGAGTCAGCGAGAGCGGCTGTAGTGAGCGTGTGCGAGTTCAGAGGAGCGCTATTTGAGGACAAATCAAGTTGTATTTGTCGTGCGATGGCCAGGTCACGTGAGCAGTTCCCCCAATGAGGGCGAACCAGTACTGTGATGTCACAGCCACGCCCCCTAACCCCCCAAATACAAAAAGAAGGTGCGTCTTGCATTGCTCCTATAAAGCACTACTTTTTGCTGTTAATATTTTCTATGTAATAAAAGTTGTGTTTTATAATTTGTTGGCTAGGATAAGTAGGAGTTCCATTTTTCGGAAAATGTAATTGAGGATTAGATCCTGGAGTGCAACTTGTTTGGGATTTCTTTGTTTATCATTCGGCAGCAACCTTTTGTTTAACCTAAATCCCTCGATACTGTAGCACCCACTCATGGATTAGACCTTCCCATTCAATTACAATATAAGCACAGTAGAGCGAGGTATCATTTTTTGTGTTTGCTTTTATTACTGAGATAAAATATTACTATCCAGATGAGATAGTAGATCTTGCGTCATCAAGTAAATTAACAAAGAGGTTATTTAATAAATAGAAGGAATTTGTGATTCTGGCACTTTATAAAGATATAGCGCTTTATAAGAGTCTGCACAAACTCATTGTAATATAGCAAGACAGGCATAAAATATGGACATATGTACAGTATTCTATAAGAAGGTGGCATGTAGACGATTCTGAAGCCGTGAAACACCAAAGAGGAGCAGAGTAGGGCAGAATTGAAAAGAAGTAGATACACTTGGTGACATTGGCTATAAACCGGTTCATCTCTTGTACAGTGTAGGCGGACGCTCACAGAGGTATGCAAGGGAGACTGTTATGGTGAAATTAAATAAGGCTTTATTGCGCCTGTTTCCTTAACATCAGGAGACCATCCAAACAAGGGGTAAACAAAGCTTCTATTCACTTGGGAGTATTTCTAGGGAAAACTATGCAGTCCACAACTCCCTTTAGATAAGCATGTCTCCCAGCCCCAAACATATATCATGAAATGAGCAGATATAAAAAGTCTTATAAATGAAAGTCTTATCTGTTCCTAGTGGTTGGAGGGAAAATCTTCTCTGTTCCTGCGTTGCTACCTTTTCATCAGGTTTTGTCAGCATTCAGGTTTTAGAAGTTTCCCCTGTGTCTTGCAAGCAGCCTCTTCTGGTTGACTCAAGACGTCTGTCCCCATGTCAGTCTCACAAGTTGTGAGATCCAGGCACAATCTCCCTTTCTGTTTCAAGGGCAGGCTTTTCTAAGCAACCTAATCAGGCACGTGGTGTTTGTTAATTGACTACCAGCAGTTAACCACCACATTGCTGGATTAGAGGCATATTTCCTGAACAGGGATAACTCCCCTGTTACATACCTCCCCTGTTTGTGGGAAGCTCGGGCTTGCCACAGCCAAAGCCCATCCTTCCACTCTCATTCTAGATATCTCTGTGACTTGAATGAGAGTGGATGGAGGAAAAGAACCCTCAGTCCCGCTGGGATCGGAGCCCTTTCTCCAGTTCATTCGTGTCTCCTCCCGAAGGTGCTTGAGATCAGCACTCATCAGTCGCTCGAGGAGAACTTTTTTTAAGAATAGTCTTTTTGCTACGTGCGCGGTCATGAGATTTCTCTCATGTCGGGTGCTCATTTTATTGCCGGTAGACTGTATGGCAGCAGTTGCAGAGCGTTTAAAAACAGCCCTTTGATTTTTCCGCTCTTGAAGCTGTCTCTCTGCACTTTTTCCACTTAATGGCGTTGCTAGTTCAGCCTCTTTGGAATTAAGTTGTAAACCAATATCCACTTCCAGAGAATGTCCCATCTTTTCAGCTTCATCAGCTAAGGATTCTTCTGGTTTTGATTCAGCACATGTACCTTCTTTTGTTGCCTGTTGAGTGGCTGAAGGTTTTGCTAGTGCTTGTTTAGGTGGTTCAAATTTTGCAACCTTGTTTTTCAGACGAGTGGTATTCCCAGCTCTCACTGCACCCTTGTCTTCATGGGATTTTGTGGCTGTGGGATACTGACACTTAGTCAGGATCAATACTTGTCCTTGTAGAACTGTAATCTCATCCACGAGAGATCCCTGTTTTTTGAGTGCGTCTTGCAATTCTCTTCTCAGGGAATTTATCTGTACACTGTTTTTTCTGAGCTTGCTTCCACATTTTCACTGCATTGTGAAGCACTATGAACTTCTTTGCTTGGGCCACAGTTACTTGTTTCAGTTTCTGGACCTTCTTGTGCTCCCTTTTGTGCTGAGTCACCTGGGTTCTAAGCTTGGCCTTTATCGATGCTTTGGTGATGCTCAGGGTAGCCTTCAGTTTCTCATGCTGCTTTGCGAGGATATACTGGGTAATCAGACGTTCCTGCAGCACTTGTATTTCTTTAACAGCCTGCAGATTGTCTTCCTGCAGAGTTTGCTGCTTCTCCTCGGACATCTGGAGGTGCGTACGCAGACCTTGCAGTTGGTTCTGCAGTCGGTGCTCTGCTTCAAACTTCTCACCTTCCAAAAGCCTAACTATTTCTTTAAGCTCGTGCAGCTTTTTATTATTTTCCTTGACTTCGTCTGTCAAATGAAAATTTTCTTCTTCCAGTTTTAAGATTTCTCTTTTTAATCTTAAATTTTCTCCTTTTTCAGTCTCTGTACTATTCAGGGCCTCCTTGCAGTCCTCCTTCCATTTACGCACATCTGCTTTGAGAATGACAGTCTCCTGGCGTGAGACTTCCTTCTCTAGGTTGAGGGTCTGAAGCTCCTTCTGAGAGACTTTGAGATCTGTCTTAAGATTGACAATCGTTTCTTTAGAAATGTTCAGCTCCTCAGTGAGACTGTAGTTCCTTTCTGGAAACTTCCAGGTCTGTGCGGCAGCTGTTGGTCTCATGATTTGAGGCATCCAGTGCTCTGCGGAGTGTCTGAACCTCTTTCTGAGATACGTCCACCTCTGTCCGGATACTATTGACCTCCTGTTGTGAGGCATTCAGCTCTACGCGAAGAGTGTGAACCTCTTGCTGAAAGACTGTCATCTGCTTCAGTGCCTCCTCATACTTCTGCTTTAGCTTAGCCATCATTTTATCATATTGGCTCTGCTTGTCATCCATGGCGGAAATAGTAGCGTTTGCAGTATCTAGCTCAGTCTTGAGATCGTCCAATTCTGTCCTGGCCAAAGAGTACATTGTGAGCACATCTTTCCGTAGCTTCACGTTATTTTCCCGGAGCCGATCACAGTCACGCCTGGCATTTTTCAGGGCATCCTCAGGGCTGGTCAAGGGATCGACACTCACTGGTTCCGGCTCCGCTTCCCTGAGATGGTTGGTTGAGGGTTCCTCACTGTTGGCACCGGACAGACACTTCTTTGGGGTACACGACTTCTGCCTTGGGCCCTCTGGATATTCGGTTATCCGCGGGACGAACTCTCCATTTTCTCTAGGCTGCAGGGCATCTCGGTCCCCCCTTTCCTCCACAGGATCTGCCGACGTGTCTGTTCCTTACACGGTAAATGAAGAACCGCTTTTCTTTTTCTTTTTTCGCCTTTTTGTTTTGGATGACACCGTCCCCTCAGGGATACTGGGGTCTCCATCTTCATTTGAAATTTTAGCAGCGTCACTGGATCCACCCGGCTTTTCTTGCAACTGTAATAGCTGACGGAACAAGTATATAACAAGTAGTGAGGTAGTTGAAAAAAGGCCCAAACTTGCATTTTTTTGCCAGCAACTGCTATTCACTAAATTCCGATATGCTCTCACATCCACCACCAGTTTAAGTTCTTTCAAATCTAAGGCTGTCTCACATTTTAATCTGGTCTGTAAGTGTTTCATACGCCCATAATATATATTTTCTTTAACTGTGCACGCAATGTCTTGTATATAATCTATACCCTGTTCATTTATGTAACTGTACTTGTAACCATGTATTATTTGTTTTACTCTGTGCCCAGGACATACTTGAAAACGAGAGGTAACTCTCAATGTATTACTTCCTGGTAAAATATTTTATAAATAAATAAAATAAATAACTAAATATCGTCCTATAAAACCTTGCATTCTTTTTTCGCAATCTAAAGGGAGGCGAGATCAGAATTGCGATTTGTATATCAAGGAGTTTCTTTATTTTTACTACAGATAATTGAATTCAGGGCTCTCTTGAGGCCTACGGCGGTCTCCGGAGCTGACCCGCATATTTATTTCAGCTCCGTAGACCCCCGGATTCAATCCTATGTAATAAAAAAAAAAACATTATAGCCAGTTTCATTACCTTACCGCTACGGTAATGAAGGGGTTAGATAGCAGGACCTGCTTTGTTGTTGGTAGAAGGGGTGGTTGAAGGTTCCAGTTGCCCCAGGGTGGGTCTTTAGCCCTTGCAGGAGGGTTGCAGTAGAAGTTAAGCCCTTCATTACCTTAGCGGTTATTACAGCTAAGGTAATGAAGGGGTTAACCCCTAGCGCTTCCCTCCCGCAAGGGCTAAACACCGTCTTTGCAGAGTTGACCCATTTGCATAACATCACTTTGGCCTTGCTGCGATTAATAGGGAGGCCCACTTTCTTACTTGCTTCGGCGAGTTCTTTGTCTTTTTGCAGGAGGTCTTCTAGAGTTCTGGCAAAAATAACAATGTAATCTGCAAAGCGTAGGTGATTGAAGTATTCACCATGGATTTTTATTCCGTAATCTTTATAATGCCAGGTCTTAAACGAGTATTGCTGTGAAAAGCTGTGGTGTCTCCCTGTCGCACTCCCTTGATTATCCTTATCTTGCTTGTATCTTCGTACAATCTAATGGCTGATGTGCTATTCTCATACGTTATTTATAATATCAATGTACGCTTTTTCAATACTTTCTCCTTAATGCGTTTACAACTGCTGAGGTGTAGACAGTCAAATGCTTTTTTGTAATCACTTTGGGAAATCACTTCTTGTACAACTTGCATACGGTCCATTGTGTTGTATCCTATGCTAAATCCTTCTTAGGCCTCGGCCATGTTACCTGCTGGCGTGGTGAGGCGTGCTGAGGCTCAGGGAAAGCGGGTGCTTTCCCTGGCCTTAGTCAGCGCGCAGTCAGGGGGGGTGTCTGGGGCGGGCCGGGGGCGGCCAGTGACGTCACGAAGCTGGTTCGCCCTCATTGGGCGAACCACTCACGTGACCGGCCCTGCACGCCGGCAAGCGGGGAAATGTAAAATTCTGGTAAGACCTATGCTTCCGCGCGCTTGCGGAAGTGTAGGCGAGCCCCTACTAAAGCCGCTCTAATTGCGACTGTAGGGGCTCAGTGCTGAGCGAAGCGCGCCTCGGCCAGCAAGCAGCAACCATGGACGAGGCCTTATTCTCTAGGCGGGGTGAAGACTTGGGTCTATTGCAGCTGATTAGCGAGTACCTTCGTAAAAATCTTGTAGGAGATTTGAAGTAGATTAATACAGATTGGTCTGTAGTTCTTGAGTTTTTCTTTTGTCTCATTTCCTATGGAGGGGATCACTATGGCATTGCTCCATTGTTCTGGTATTTTCCGGTTTTTCAAGCAACATGTAAACAGTTTTGCAAGGATTTTACTTTTTGCCCGACTTCTTTCCAGATTTGAGTGAATTGTCGAGAGTGCTTATGGCTGTGTGGGGGCCCCGCCGGTGCTGGTACCCCTGTGTCTGGATGCCAGGCCTCCTGATTGCTGCGGTCCTCTCTCCCCTGCCAGGTCTGCCTTTCCTGCCGGAAGCTGGGCCCAAGTTCCACATCCACACGCGAACCGGAACAGCACCAGAGACTTGAGACCACACCCAGGGGGTGTGTGAGGTCGGGGGGTGGGTTGACGAGCAAGGGTAACCAGACTTCATAATAAAGGTTTAGCCCTCTGGTTGCCCTTGGTCCGTGTGTCCCTGGCAGCTATCTAGCACTATAAGCCAGGGGCCTGGTATCTTTACATGAAAAGTTAAAGTGACCCGTGTTTTTCCACTTTCCATGTTCCCTTTAACCCAGACTCATGAAACTTGCTATGTGTAAGTTTTAGGTGGGGTATTGGGGTAAAAATACCATTATTTTGTTTGCAGGAGTTCTGGGGCCGGAGCATCTGGCGGTGGAGGATCCCTGCGGGGTGGTTACTGGCGGTGAAGCGCCGGTTGAGATTTGGTCATGGCGAGACGATTGCCACCAAATGTCCTAGACTGCTGGCTGCAGTGGAAGCACTGCATGCTAAGAGATCATGGGGAAAAGCAGGGTTGCAGACCTGCCTGAGACATGGATTGTGCTCACATGTGGTATTTTTATGTACAAGATTTCAGTCGAAATTCCTCTCCCTGGGAGCATTCCCATTCTTCATGGACTTTATTGCTTTATGCCACTCATTGTGGAAGTGCGCATAGTACATCATTGGTGGTTTCTTCTCGCTCTTCGTCTGCTAGATTATGTCTGTGTTATCTGTGTTCTCGTACAATTTCATGTAGAAGTCCTCAAATCTCTGGATTGAGTGCAGTCATTTGCTTTTTCCCAATCATAAGGCGCTGCTTTGTCTTCTTTAAGCTTTTATTTATATATGTATTTATTTTTTTAAGAGCCTCACAGATACTTGTGAATTAGACATATTAGTATCTTCTCCCCTGCACTCTTCTCCAACGATAAATAATTAATTTAAATCTGATTTGGGTGTTAGAGCTGTTACACAGCGTCCCCATAAATTAAATAGCTTTTTTTTGGTACCTATAAAGTGTTTACCAGAATTAAAGAAAACCTTGCTTCCCATTTCGGAGATGGATGCTTGGCAGAATCTAACAGCAGACGCGTTTTGATTGCAGAGTTGCCAGAGGCAACGGCTAATAAGGTTTGAGTTTTTTTCTGAAGATTTTATTCTGCTTTCAAAACATATCAAAACAATATATCTGGAGAGGAGGGATGTGAATACAAGCAGGGGGAGAAAATGAGCACTCCTCACATTACACACACCTGTCTCTTACACAGATGGGCAGAACTCTGTGCTTCTCTTAATGTAGTGATTACAAACAGGGAGTGCGTGAGATGTCTCCAATGGGTTTGCCAAAATAAATATGTAAAGTGGGATCGCAGGCAGTATAGTAGGTTCCTGAACCCGTGTGGGGACTGCGCACTTACTAAAGCCCCAAATTGCACCTTAGCATGGGTGGTAAAGCTGTAAATTACAGCAGGTGCTTGCAAATTCCCTCCCCAAAGCAGCAAGGCATTGTGGGGCACGACTTTGGAAGTTCCTGCAGTAATTGACAGATATACCATGCTGTCTGCACACACTAAGGTGCAGTTTGGGGCCTTATTGATCTTGTGCTCTCTCCATGAGCTCAGGATCGGTCAATCAGTTTTGTTAGGAATAGACAATATGATTTATTAGAGGTTTGTGGAACAATATTATTATAATAATAATATAAATTATATTTTTTAGTAGGGGGTGCACAATGTCAAACAATTGTCAGCCACTGTCTTAATGTGATTACACTTTTCTGACCCTATAAAACAAATAGGGCACAATCCCTGATACTCTGGTTGGAAATTAAAACATTGTTACATCATCCTACATTGCACTTTGATGATGATGTCCTTAACCCCTTCCGTGTTCCATTGAGGCCTGTGCCTGATTGAGTCTAGCCTCTCTCCTGCCAGCAGGAGTAATCCTGCATTTGATTCGTCACTCCTATTCCACCAGGAAGTTGGCTGAGCATAAACTTCCTGTGACATGGTGGTTGCAAACACCCTGCATTGTCTTGCATAGCCTTATCTTGCATTGCCTTGTCTCGCATTGCCTTGCCTTAGGCCTCGGTCCCGCTGCGCTCGTTGGCGCGGGCGGCAATGTAGCGAGTTCCCCACCAGCAGGGGAATCCTCGCGAGCCGGTCCCGGTCCCCACTGGCGGCACAGCTGACTACACGCTGTCGCGCGTCAGCCGCTGGAGACACCAGAGAATGGTGTTTTCTAGCTTTGACGCGTGACGTGTGTGGCTGTGAGCCAATGGGGAGGGGAGGCTTCGGGAGGAGGAGAGGCTTCGGGGAGCGGGGAGGAGTGTGGAGTGAAAGCAGGTGAGTGCCTTTCTCTGTGTGTGTGTCTGTGTGTGTGCCTGTCTGTGTGTGTATGTGTGTGCCCGAGTGCGTGAGTGCCTGCCTCTGTCTGCCTGTGTGTGTGTGTGTGTGTGTATGAGTGCGTGAGTGCCTGCCTGTGTGTGCGCGCGTGTGTGTATGAGTGCGTGAGTGCCTGCCTGTGTGTGCGCGCGTGTGTGTATGAGTGCGTGAGTGCCTGCCTGTGTGTGCGCGCGTGTGTGTATGAGTGCGTGAGTGCCTGCCTGTGTGTGTGTGTGTGTGTGTATGAATGAGTGCCTGCGTGTGTGTGTGTTTAATACTTACCGAAGCTCCAGCTCCAGCCCGAGTCCGTGGAGGGAGGGGGGGGGGGGAGAGTAGCGGGTCCCTCCGCTCAAGCCACGCCCCCCCTCCCTGTCAAACCGCCCACCACCCGCCCACCTCCCGCTCCGGCTCCCGCTCCCTACAGACCGCATATCGCGGTCTGTGTATCTCAGCGCACCGCCTGTCAGCAGTGCGGGTGCGCTGACTCTGGGAGCGGGGCCTTAGCCTTATCCTGCTGTTGACTCTGTTGATTTCTCCACGATCCGCACCTCTCCAATCCCCGACCTCGGCTAGGGACCCTACGATCCGCACCTCTCCAATCCTGACACAGCTACACGACAACAAACCTGCACACCGGACGTGGCTTTGCGGCTTCAGGTCTGTCTGTCAATATCCCCACCTTGGCCCTGCGGTCCCGCCCTGTTTGTTGCAAGCACTCGTTACAGCCATGGGTTAACTGATGGGTTAACAGACCAACCCAAGGGGTTCATAGACCAGCAAGAGACCCCCTCTGTTCCCTTTAAACCTGTAGCTGTGGTAAGAGTGTGATAGCATAAGGCTAAGGCCCCGCTCCCAGAGTCAGCGCACCTGCGCTGCTGACAGGCGGTGCGCTGAGATACACAGACCGCGATCTGCGGTCTGTAGGGAGCGGGAGCCGGAGCGGGAGGTGGGCGGGAGGTGGGAGGTTTGATCGGGAGGTGGGCGGGAGGTGGGCGGTTTGACAGGGAGGGGGGGCGTGGCTTGAGCGGAGGGACCCGCTACTCTCCCCCCCCTCCCTCCACGGACTCGGGCTGGAGCTGGAAGGTAAGTTTAAACACACACACGCAGGCACTCATTCATACACGCGCGCACACACACACACAGGCAGGCACTCACGCACTCATACACACACACACACACACAGACAGAGGCAGGCACTCGGGCACACACAAACACAGACAGGCACTCACGCACTCAGACACATACACACACAGACAGGCACGCACTCAGACACACACACAGAGAAAGGCACTCACCTGCTTTCACTCCACACTCCTCCCCGCTCCCCGAAGCCTCTCCTCCTCCCGAAGCCTCCCCTCCCCATTGGCTCACAGCCACACACGTCACGCGTCAACGCTAGGAAACACCATTCTCTGGTGTCTCCAGCGGCTGACGCGCCACAGCGTGTAGTGCTCTGTGCAGCCAGGGGGGACCGGGACCGGCTCGCGAGGATTCCCCTGCTGGTGGGGAACTTGCGACCCGCCGCCCGCGCCAACGAGCGCAGCGGGACCGAGGCCTTAGGGAGTATAGAGAGTACTTGTCCTTTTTTGCTTAACAATCTACAATACTAGAACTGTCTTCAAATGTGGCGTGCAATTTTGTTTTGTTAATTTCTCATACATTTTGAATTATTGCAACATTTGTGCAAAAGTAATAGTTCTCGATTTGCACCAGAATTTTCGCAAAAATGTGACCTGAATTTAGGGTCATATAACCTGCTAATTGACTTTTGTTTGGCAAACGGTTGTTTTTTCAAACGTTATCACTTTAAAAAAAAAAATGCGAAAAAAGCATTTAAATTTCATCTGGTTTATGAACTTCTATAAACATGTCACACATCTCTTCAGAATATCGCAACTTTTGAAATAACCAAACGAAAAAAGTAGTGGGATTCTGGGTTTATAAATAAACTTTGTAACCCCGCATACAGTCCCTTACATAATGTAAAACTTTCTGTGCAAATGTCACCACGCATCTTTAAATGTAATCCCCTCCCCTCAACTTGTGTTAGTAGTGTCTGTGCAGAACGTTTGCGGATGGATTTTACCATTGCACTTTGCTAACAGCTACGCCATGCTGAGTGTCATTACTCGATCTCCAAGGGAATCGCAGACTGACTGTGTGAAGCTGAGAAGCAGCTGTAGAATTAAACCAGGCCGTGCTGTGCTTCTTGGGTTCAACTTTATCTTGTTAAGAAAAGGGGGGGGGGGGGGAAGCAGGATACGACGACAGGGGATCCAGAGAAGTAGGTTTGCTGAACATTAGAACACTTCTTTTCTTTTTTTTTTTTGTACAAATAGTTTTATTGATTTTTCACTTGGTGGGTACAAAAAGAAAAAAGTGGGGGGGCATCAGGTTACTTTCAGTATACTGGCGATAAAAATGCAACAATATTGAAGTTACCAGTGATCATCATTGTATAATCTACTCTTATTTACTGTAGTTTAGATATGTCTCTAAAGAACCACATTTTTGACAACCGCTTCTTGACGTCTTTTCCTGGTTTTTTTTAGATTTCTTATCTATATCCACATCTTAGGACTTCAAGCACGTGTCCAAGGCACCCATATCTTATGAAGGGGTCTCATTCTATGGTGCAACAGGGCCGTCAGCCTAGAACACTTCTTAAAGGTTGCGTGCATTAACGACCTTCGGGTTCACCTTGAAAGGTGACATTAAAATCTTAACCCTTTCACCAACATCATCTGACTGGTATGAAAGCTGTCTTCTATCTGTCATGTTATTCTATCCCAGGACATTTGGGAGGGGTCTTCTTCATTGGCAAAGAAAGCAAAAAAGCCTAATATTTGCTATAAAATCTGATTATATTTATGGAAAACAGTGGTAACTTGTTTTTCTAAAAACTGCCACTTTAAAGGCTGACCTCTACAAAAATAAGATACAGTATATGTTTTAAAATCAAGATGGACATATCACTTCTTTTAAACCTCATTAATAGAGGAGCAGACGTCAAATTAGGCTCCTGTCGTAATGAAAAGCCCATGAGCTCAGGCACCTGCCATCATAGAGAGTGAAAAAGAAAATAAGGTGCGCAACTACTATTGAAGTGACGTGATAAAGTGTATTAAGATAAAATAACGTGACCTTAATTTGAGCGTCTGCAGCTGCGATGGAGGGGGGGCTCAAGGACCCCCTAAACTAGCAGATAAAAACAGAAAAGACACAGCGCACAACGCTCATGGTGCATTAAATGATATATTGACATAAACAATAAGGTACGGTGAGTAATGTGCGTACATCAAAATAATTGAACATATGCAGTTAGGGATAATGTTACCCAACGCCTCAGGAGACCGGAACACGTGTCCTCACAAGGGTTTTGGCGCTGGTACCTCGGATGCAGGATCCTAGTAGTTGAAAGGTAGGTATAGAGTCTCTACAAAGTTCTTTTACCCACAGAGCACGAGTCCAACGTCTGCTGCTACCGCATGCAGTTCTTTGCCAGTACACAGCTCCACACCGGCTGGATTCTCTCACTCCCCTCCGTGCAAAGCACTTCCGGGTCAATGACGTCACCGCGGGGGAGATGGCTGGTAGTAGCGCCGTATAGACTCGATCAGCTCGCGTGTTGGGGTGGTGATTACTTCTACCTCTAATCACCACCCCAACACGCGAGCTGATCGAGTCTATACGGCGCTACTACCAGCCATCTCCCCCGCGGTGACGTCATTGACCCGGAAGTGCTTTGCACGGAGGGGAGTGAGAGAATCCAGCCGGTGTGGAGCTGTGTACTGGCAAAGAACTGCATGCGGTAGCAGCAGACGTTGGACTCGTGCTCTGTGGGTAAAAGAACTTTGTAGAGACTCTATACCTACCTTTCAACTACTAGGATCCTGCATCCGAGGTACCAGCGCCAAAACCCTTGTGAGGACACGTGTTCCGGTCTCCTGAGGCGTTGGGTAACATTATCCCTAACTGCATATGTTCAATTATTTTGATGTACGCACATTACTCACCGTACCTTATTGTTTATGTCAATATATCATTTAATGCACCATGAGCGTTGTGCGCTGTGTCTTTTCTGTTTTTACCTGCCATCATAATCTGTATCGACAGAGAGGGTGGGGAACATGTTTATATCCCATGCATTAAATGGCAGGGCTATACTTATCCGTAGCTGTGCGGACCTCAGTAAATTAGGGAATGACTTGCTGCTGGGTGCCAGGAAATTGCTAAACATTCACCCACTCTCTTCCTCCCAA
This sequence comes from Ascaphus truei, assembly GCF_040206685.1. Lineage (NCBI taxonomy): Eukaryota > Metazoa > Chordata > Amphibia > Anura > Ascaphidae > Ascaphus > Ascaphus truei. The sequence goes on along the minus strand of NC_134488.1, from coordinate 67,544,589 downwards.
GCCTAGGATCTGTTTCACCAGCTGTTTCGAAACACCCTCTGACTTCTTTGTTTGTAGCAATCAGCTGAGATAAAGGCCAGAGAAGGATAATGGCCCTGCCTCCCACCTGCACAATACAATATCTGCAGGGCCACCAGTTGATCTCCTTTGTTTGAAAACAAATAATAATCATCAAAAATGTCATCCACCATCATCCATGTTCAGTCCTCGCTGCTTGACCCAAAAGAGATTTGTTTATAAATTGTTGTACCTTTGAGACTTTGTCCCACTCTCTTAACCTTTACAGTGCCCTAATGATGTACGCCATCGAACATCATGGGTACTTGTTTTTTTAGGTGGTGATCGCTTTTACCGCTATTCCAATTCCGTGTCTGGCATTTGTGGCCTAGTCTTATCATGTGATTGCTCCTGGAGTCATTCCATGATGCGGAAGGGCAGGAGTTGCAGTGCCACTGTGGTGGCTCCAGAAACACAGCACTTTAAAGAATAAACCCTGATTTTGTTATGTTTGTGTCAGTGGCGGAACCACTGTCGGTTCAGCTGCAGCAGGGCCCACGACTGTTAGGGGTTCCTCCTCCCATGCGCCAGAAAGCCATTCCAGGACATATTTTAGTGTACAGCACAGAGATCCTGCAGTTCTCTAGGGTCCCCTCAAGGCTCTACTTCTAGAGTGGCATCTGTGTGTGTCCTTCAGAACTGGGCTCGACCCCGGCAATTGTCTGCTTGAGTTGGTCCCTCCACCATCAGGTAAGGCCCCGCTATACAGGTAGGGTTCCGGGAGGGCCCTGTGCATATACTTGCAACGGGGCCCCGAAATAACTTGTTCTTACCCTGGTTTGTCCTGACTATCCCCTGCCAATATAGGAGCATTTAGGAGAGGAGTTATAGGGAGCAGTTACAGGATTAGTTATAGGGAGCAGTGATAGATGCAATTAGGGGAGGAGTTATAGGAGCAGTTAGGGGAGGAGTTATAGGGAATGATTACAGGAGCAGCTAGGGGTGGAGTTATAGGGAGAGGTTATAGGAGCGGTTGGGGAGGGGTTATAAGTAGAGATGGGTGAATCCGTCCAAAACCGTTTCCAGTATTTTTTTGCATTTTCAACCCAAAATCTGTTTTGCGGTGTAAAATCCGCAAACGGAGTTGGTCGGTTTCAATCCGCACAGATTCATCCAAAACCGCCATTGGATACAACCCAGTGGATTTGTAGATTCTTAAGAATCTGCCAACGGATTGCTGAATCCGCAGATTGGATTCTACAAATCCATCCACTGGCTACGGAATCCACGGGGTGTATTGGTAATAATAATAAAAAATCTGCAAAACGCGAACTACCCTTTTTGAGATTGATCCGCTGAAATCCGCAGACCAGAGGAACAGGACGATCTGCTGCAGGTCCAAATCCGCAAGAAATATGTGCCCATCTCTAGTCATAAGGAACGGTTGCAAGAGCAGTTAGGGGAGAAGTTATAGGGATCGTTTATAGCAGTTAGGGGAGACATTTTAGGGAATGGTTATACAGTAGGAGCAGTTGGGGAGGAGTTATAGGGAACGATTATAAGAGCAGTTAGGGGAGGTGTTATAAAGAGAGATTACAGGAGCAGTTAGGCAAGGAGTTTCTCTGAACAGTATTATAATGGAATGTACTTTATTAAAGCTTGCCTGTAGATGCACCAGTGATCCACTCTCCTTGTGCCTCTTGTAACTAAATACCCTTTTTGGCTGAAGGGTTCTTGTCTGGGAACCTTAACACCCACTGTCGTTTAGGGTAAAGCACAGTCACAGGACCATCCAGCTCTGGTTTAAATGCTTTATTTTCTTTGTCCCTCTAGCAGACAAAATCAAGGCAAGCAAAAGAATTAAAATAAAACCTTGCTCTATCTGAGCATTAACTAGATAGCAATTTTCTAGCTATCTTTGGGTGGCTTTGCCACTTACCAAACAATAAAACACAGGTATCATAAACCAAACCTGTTGCAGGCCAATGCCTGTCTGTAGCATCCAGCTCTCTTAACTGGAATAATGGAGAGGGGAGAACTGATCCAGCCTGGCCTTTGTAAACTCTGTTAATTAAAGTCAGGTGATCTGCACCTGGCTGTGCTTGCATAAACTTCCCTGGATATTTAACCCCTAGTAGGGGCAGGTATAGGGTGACCAGATTTTCAAAAGTAAAAACCGGGACACATCAAAAAATAAATAAAACAAATGACATCATCAACTGCACTTTATGTCTCCTTTATATCTCTCCACTCCTCACACACAGCTTATTCTCTCCCCCCCATCCCCATCCCCATCCCCCCTCCCCATTCCCCCTCCCATCCCTCAATTCTCGTTCCACCTTTCCCAGTCAGTCTCTCTCCTCATTCTCTATCTCTCTCCCCCATTCTCTGTGTCTCTCTCTCCCCCATACTATGTGTGTCTCTCTCCCCCATTCTCTGTGTGTGTCTCTCTCCCCATGCTGTGTGTGTCTCTCTCCCCATGCTGTGTGTGTCTCTCTCTCCCCATGCTGTGTGTGTCTCTCTCTCCCCATGCTGTGTGTGTGTGTCTCTCTCCCCCCATGCTGTGTGTGTCTCTCTCCCCATGCTGTGTGTGTCTCTCTCCCCATGCTGTGTGTGTCTCCCCATGTTCTGTGTGTCTCTCTCCCCATGCTGTGTGTCTCTCTCCCCGTGCTGTGTGTGTCTCTCTCCCCATGCTGTGTGTGTCTCTCTCCCCATGCTGTGTGTGTGTGTCTCTCTCTCCCCATGTTGTGTGTGTGTCTCTCTCCCCGTGCTGTGTGTCTCTCTCCCCGTGCTGTGTGTCTCTCTCCCCGTGCTGTGTGTCTCTCTCCCCGTGCTGTGTGTCTCTCTCCCCGTGCTGTGTGTCTCTCTCCCCGTGCTGTGTGTCTCTCTCCCCGTGCTGTGTGTCTCTCTCCCCGTGCTGTGTGTCTCTCTCCCCGTGCTGTGTGTCTCTCTCCCCACGCTGTGTCTCTCTCCCCATGCTGTGTCTCTCTCATTCCCCATGCTGTCTCTCTCTCGCTCCCCATGCTGTCTCTCTCCCCATGCTGTGTCTCTCTTGCTCCCCATGCAGTGGATGTCTTGCTTTCCCCATGCTGTGTGTGTGTGTCTCTCTCCCCATGACTTGTGTGTCTCAATCTCCCCATGCTGTGTGTGTCTCGCTTTCCCCATGCTGTCTCTCTCTCCCTCCCTATGCTGTGTGTGTGTCTCTCTCTCCCCATATTGTGTGTCTCCCCATGTTGTGTGTGTCTCTCTCCCTATGTTGTGTGTGCCTCTCTCCCCTTGCTGTGTGTCTCTCTCTCCCCGTGCTGTGTCTCTCTCTCCCCATGCTGTGTGTGTCTCTCTCCCCATGCTGTGTGTGTCTCTCTCCCCATGCTGTGTGTGTCTCTCTCCCCATACTGTGTGTGTCTCTCACTCCCCATGCTGTGTGTCTCTCCCCATTCTGTGTGTCTCTCTCCCTGTGAGGGTGTGTCTCTCTCCCTGTGTGGGTGTCTCTCTCTCTCCCCCCATGCTGTGTGGGTGTGTGTCTCTCTCTCTCCCCCCATGCTGTGTGTGTGTCCCCCCCCATGCTGTGTGTCTCTCCCCATGTGTGTGGGTGGGTGTCTCTCTTTCCCTGTGTGTGTGTGTGTGTGTGTGTGTGTGTGTGTGTGTGTGTGTGTGTGTGTGTGTGTGTGTGTGTGTGTGTGTGTGTGTGTGTGTGTGTGTGTGTGTGTTTCCGTGTCCCTACCTGTCACTGTGAAATGTAGGGGGAACCATCGTGAGCCTTGGCAACAGAAACCGGAAGTTCTCACTGCTGGGACTCCGCTGACACTAACCCCGCCCCACCCTCTGCAGCTCAGACCCCGCCCCCACGCTCTGCAGCTCAGACCCTGCCCCCACCCTATGCAGCGCAGACCCAGCCTCTGCTCTCCTCCCTGCATTCTTGCTCTCTGCTGCCCCCCCCCCCCTCCCCTGCTCTGATGGTCAAAACCGGGACAGCCAGAAAAAAACGGGACATTTTAAAGAATGTCGGGCAGCCTGGACACGGGACTGTTCCGGCTAAACCGGGACATCTGGTCACCCTAGGCAGGTATAGTTTGCCAAAGCAGGAGGTATACCTGCCCTCTACAATTTTACTACCTTTCCTCTCACACTCTTAAATCTGCCACGTATTAGTTGGCATTAACCTCTGGTCCCCCAGAGACCAGCTTTGAATGGAAGACACTCAAATAAAAATACATCTGATGCTGGCAAAAACTGATGCAAGAAAATATTCTTGAGCCGCCTAAACCTTAAATGAATCATCCATTGGGATATATTTACTAAACAGCAAAATCACTAACACCACCATTAACAATCATTATATTACATTCACTAGAATGATTATTAACTGTCACTAATAATTTAGCAGATTGCTGAAAAGACCCAATAGAGCAAAAGACGGTGCTTCACCCCCCCCCCCCCCCCCCTCCACAATGTAGATAAGCAGAGATTGGGATTTATAAGCCCTATATAAATATGAGTGCCCTGTGCCTCGTTTGCATTGAAAGCAGCCTGTGTTCTGGGCTTGTTAAACTCTCTGCTCCCAGACATGCTCACGATATAATGATGCTATTTATAATAATGCTCATTTTTAAACCAGCCTCATCCATCCTGCAAGGGCACTTCCTCCTCAGGGGGCAGAATTGATCTCAGACATCCTGAGGTCTGGAGATAAAGTGACCTCTATCTGTATTTCAGTGGCTTCCCTCTTGTTGGCTCATAATGTGACTGGACTATTGATAAATAGCCTATTGGGAAATCAATAAAAGAACCAACACGTCAGGACTGCAGATTAATGGAGCAGAGCTGGCACAGGAAGCCGGCTTAGTCCCTGCGTCTCTCCACGCGACTGTATTTTCAGGAGCTCAGTAATAAGTCAAGTTACATATTGAATGTAAAGTGAAGGCATCATCACCTTACTTTAAAGAGTTCTGCTTGTGTATTCTGATGGGTAAACAAGCAGTGCAAGGAGAATCTGACCACGCTGTTACAGGTAGCAACCAAACCCATACCAAAGTACATGTAATAGACTGTAAGTGCTTACGGCCAGTTACATTGTTACCAGTAGTGGAAGTGTGATGGTACAAGGGGGACGTGGCACTGCTAATTTTTATTTTCACACTCAGAGAACCGCTACTTTATTTCATACCCAGAGTATTGTACCACTACTGTGTTATTTGCACTTCCAGAGTACCACTAAATAAAATTGTGCACACCCACAGTACCACTACATTTGTATTTGCACACCCAGAGTACCACTACATTTTTATTTGCACACCCAGAGTACCACTACATTTTTATTTGCCTACTGACACCCTGCACCTACACCCTTACCCTCTAATGTCCCAGCTCCGACTGCAGTGGCTCGCAGAGCGCCAAATTGATCAATCTCCCCCTGCAAGGGAAGCTGCAGCCCTATTGGCTGTGTGGCTGCATGTGACTATCCTGCCCCTATGCATGATGGGGCTTGTAGTTCCCATGCGAAGGCTCCTGGCAATGGCCGCCACTGTCACGCCCGCACTGTGCATGCGAGAACTCCGCGCATGCGCGATCAGGCCAAAATGGCGGTGCCCTGTGCAGGGAGCCACCGGGGACCTCCAGCGACCCGTCGCCTCGGCTATCAGCCCGTGATGCCTCCCAATACTCCCTGCAGCTACTGGCACCTGTCTCGGCCTCCCAACAATCACCCGCTACCGTTGGATGCTCCCTTGCCCCTTCGCGCGGATGGGGAGGTAAAGGGGAACATGGGGAGCCCAGAGGGCTTCATGTTGGCAAATCGCCTGCAAACTGTGACCCAGCTGCAGCTTATTTTGCGACTGAAAAAAGGCAAACATTTGCAGGATTCGCAGCCTCACACGTCTATTCTCAAGCCACAGTTGGGTGGTGTTATTTGAGACGGCAAGCAGGGTAACATGCAGTAGCCAGCAGGACTCTACATATGGAATGGTAGAAGGAGTAGAGATACAGATGCAACGGCCGTTATTTTAAGGCATCACAGCGCCGTTTTTGTGTGCGCTGCTGTACTCCACACAGCATGAACGCGGCCAATCGCCCCAGACACACGTGTTTATCGCGGTTGCTTTGTTTGAATTTTATGGATTGTGTGCAATTATATGCAATGAAATGAATGAATTGTAATGTGTACAGACAGTACTGTGCTACTGTGCTACTGTGTCAATTTCAGGTGTTTAAAAGTCAGAACACTAAAATGCCATTTTCTGCACTCGCGTCTTAAGGCGGTATGTTGGAAGTAATCCCGCGCCATGACATTGGTATTCCGAGGTATACACCACGTGAAATGTTAATATAACAGCCGCTGCATCTGTAGGTGAATTATTGGCCGAGATTCGCATTCACCACAAATTGACCAGTTCCTTTAAGCCGCAGATATTCGCGGCTCAGTCTCAAAAAAGGCACATTCGCTTTTTTAGTTCCTATCACAGGACATTTGTATTCTAATTCGAATATGTATACATTCTAAATCGAATCCCTACTCAGTCTCACAGGAGGGACATCAGCAGAGCCCCTCCTACTCTGGTCCCTATTCCCTAAAGCCCCTTGTCACGGGGGACCAGGCATTTCTACCTTTTTACCAGAATCATTCATTGAGTAAAACAGGTCAAGTTAAATACATTCACATGAAAAGGCATACACACAATGACAAACAAACTACATAAGAACAAAAACACTTACTTGGCAACTGGGGTAAAAAAAAAACTAGACTTTCCTAGCTGCTGTGCACTCTAAAACAGAGTTTTTCCTTGACCGTACGTACAGTAACTCTAAACGTCCTGGAACTAAGGGCCTCATGCACTAAGCGCCGAAAATATGTTTTCGGCAAGTGTTGACGATAGGCATGATTTTGGCGATTTGCCCTCAGTAAGGGCCGAATCCATGCCGATCCCTGCCGAATCTCTGCGAAAGAAAAACGCAGATGAGCCAGTGATAAAAAATCCTGGCTCCCGATAACCTGGCAATAAGCTGTTTCTGCCGATATGTGTTTGCAGCAGAGAGAGACCCGCCGCTCTCTCTGTGCAAACATCGGCACATTAAAAACATATCAAAACAACTTTTACTGATAGTGTACATGTGCAGGGGGTCTCCGGAGCTGAACCGCATTGATTTCAGGTCCGGGGACCCCCTGCTTCCCGAGATACTGGCCCCTTTATGAGGTGCCGGTATCCCTCTGCATTTAAATGTCCCGATCACGTGACCGCGGAATGTAAACAAAGCAGAGGGATACCGGCACCACCTAAAGGGGCCTGTATCTCGGGAAGCAGGGGGCCCCAGGACCTAAAACCAAAGCGGTTCAGCTCCGGAGACCCTCTGCACATCTACACTATGAGTAAAACACATATATAAATAAACAATCATTCCTTACCTTTGCGGCTATGTGCTATGGTAACGAAGCAGCATGAATGTATTTTTAATAATAGTGTACTGTGAGCAGGGGGTCCCCCGAGCTGAACCGCATTGCTTTGTGGACCAGGGAACCCCTGCTTCCCGAGTTACAGGCCCCGGTATGTGTCATCGGGTGGCAGTGTCGTCGCCATCTTTATAGCATCCCATTCGCGCCGTGCCCGCTATAAATATGGCGGCGACACTGTAACCGATGCCCCAAACCGGGGCCTGTAACTTGGGAAGCATGGGGTCTCTGAGCCAGAAATCAATGCGGTTCAGATCAGGAGCCCCTCTGCTTCCGCACAATATTATTAAAATACATAAATGCTGCTTCATTACCATAGCGGATAGCCGCTAAGGCAATGAAGGGGTTAAGGCAGAATAGCATGTTTATTGGGGACATTTGCCCCCAATAAACATTGCAATAAACAACATACACCCCCTGTGTATTTAAAATACATAAACACCAATCAATACATTAAATACATATAGCACTCACCCATTTCCGGCTGCCACGATGAAGGCCATCCTCATCTTCATCCTGTTCATGCCCCCTCCGATGCTGCAAAACATACACAAGAATAAAAACATCCAATGTAATGTCCCCTAACCCCTTAATCACCATAGCGGTTAATAACCGCTACAGTCATTAAGGGGTTAACCCACCCTCACCCACCACTCGGGATGCCTACATACCCTCCCACACTAACCCCCCACCCATTGAGGCCTAACCACCCTCACCCACTACCCAAAAGGGAGGCCTACCCACATACCCTTGGGGCCAATACCCCCTCCCCCCACCCCCAGTACCCACAATAAATACAATACACTGCCCCACAATAAGCATCATTCTATTTATTAAATACATTACCCACCCCCTGTGCCCCCCCATACATCCATGATTTATCCTTTTACATGCAGGATTCATACCCCAGCCACACGCGAGTCCCCGGCGGGCTGGCGGGTCATCTGACAGACCTACAGGGTACCAGCAACATGTTTCACACAGGTTCTAGAGACCTGTTGGTGGGTCCCGCCAAGCGCCATGGCCCCAGGTGGTCTCCTTGGGTCACCGTGGGCCACAATTGGGTCCCCACGGTAGGCCCGCGGATGTCTGGGAGCCCGGGTCAGACCCACAGGTGTCTGCGGGGCCTCGGGTGGTTCTCACGGGGGTCTGGGGAACTGACGAGTACTCACTACGGGTCCGTGGTGCCCCCACGGATGTGGGACCACCGGTTCTTCCCCGCACACTATGGGTCCGCGGTGCCCCCACAGATGTGGGACCACTGGTTCATCCCCGCAGGTGTCACCCGTGGAACCACCAGCCTGATACCCGTGAGATACCCGAGGATACCGCAGGTGGTCTCCAGAGGTCTCACGCAGAATCAAGGAACCAACCCTGAATGTAAAAAAAATAAACCTGGCCTATACATTCAATACATACATCCCTCCCCCCCCCCCCAACACCTACAGTACAATAATGTGCAAAATAACTATTATCCAGATAGGGATAATAGATTATTTGGCCATTATTAAACACATTAACTAGCATATTAAAATAAATAAAGTACTACTGACCTCATCAATAAGAAGCCCCCGTCGCCAGCAACATCCTTGTCTTTTGTTGCCCACAAAATACATAGCCAATACATTGCAATTACATGCAGATATCAATTAACCCCTTAAACACCTTATCGGATAATAACCGCAAAGGTAATTAAGGGGTTAAGCCACACTGGCCCGATACCCACCTTTCACCCATTCATTTGTACAGTGGCTTCATCATGCAACTATACATACATATATATATATATATATATATATATATATATATATATATATATATATATATATATATATATATATATATATATATATATATATATCACACACACACACACACACACACACACACATGATGAACCAATATACAAATAAATGTAGAAGGGTTATAAAAAAAATTCTTTACTACAAATACCACTTCTCCATACAGACACACTACAATAAAATCAATTTAGTTTAATAATCCAATCTGATCTTCCAATCAAAAACCTCAAATGCCAATTAAAAGCTCAAATGCCACTCAAAACATTGCATTTACATTCTATACATCATGCTTACAATCTATGCACCATGTACATTCTGCAAATGAATGTTAACAATAACATATTCCAAACAAAATACCAATACATCCAAACAAGTATACTATTTAAACCAATCCAGTAACCATAAATCAATTAGCATTCATTAATTAAATCCCTAAACAATTTACATTCCATCCATAACAATTAAACAAATAAGTAATTCAATCCTTGAACATAACAAGTTATCCTCAGACAAAATATAAGTACCAAAAAGAATACAATATACTAAAGCAAGTCTCACTCTGACCTAAAGTACACCATACTATAGCAAAAATTACATCTATCTAATTTTAAAATACATGACACACACATTTATGCATAGCAGCATAGGCAAAATAATTTTAAACACAGCAAAACAAGCTTTTAAAACAACATCATTTCTTACCCTGTATGTATATATCAATCTAGACATACATACATACACACAGTGGCAAGAAATGATATAGCAAAAAAATAAAAAAATACACATGGAAAAAACCATAATAAAAATGAACACGTTAAATAAAATACAATTCTTTAGTTCACTTACCATTACTTGACCCCCTCACTGACTCCCGTTGAACAGCTAACTCTCGAACCAATCCACGCACAGGAACCCATAAAATAAAAAAACATAAAATAAGAAACATTAAAATTAAAATCCAAAACAATCCACGGGTCTTCTATTTGTAATCCATCTTCATCTGTATTCTTCTTTCTTCTATCTGCGGCTCTCTTCCGGGGTCTTCTTGTCTTTTTTGGCCATGCCCTGGCCTTCTTCTTCTGTAGGAGGTCCTTCCTCCTCGGCGTCTGCCTTAAAAATGAGACGACATAGGCTTTTAAAGGCATATGACATCACATTTTTGTCATGGTTCCCACGGCCCTGATTGGGCCGTGAAAACCATATGTTTTGGCCGAGAAAAAAAAATGATGACGTCACTTAAAGGCAATGAAAGCACAGCCAATCAGAATGGCTTTGCTTCAATTGCCTTTAAGATGACGTCATTAAAAGAAACATGGCCGGCCTCACATGGTACGGTAGCCAATCAAAGCGTGGGAAGTCTATCCCTACTCTGATTGGCTCTAGTACTATGACAGGCTTTCAATTACGTCACATCCGTTCTCCCCCAAACCTCTATCACATGGTATACTAGAGCCAATCATCTGTGGGGGCACCGCGGACCCGTAGTCTGCGGGGAAGAACCGGTGGTCCCACATCCGTGGGGGCACCGCGGACCAGTAGTGTGCTGGGAAGAACCGGTAGTCCCACATCCATGGGGGCACCGCAGACCCGTATTGAGCACTCGTGAGTTCCCCAGACCCCCGTGAGAACCACCCGAGGCCCCGCAGACACTTGTGGGTCTGACCCAGGGCTCCCATACATCCGCGGGCCTACCGTGGGGACCCAATTGTGGCCCACGGTGACCAAAGGAGACCACCTGCGGGCAATGGCGCTTGGCGGGACCCACCAACAGGCCTCCAGAATCTGTGTGAAACATGTTGCTGGTACCCTGTAGGTCTGTCAGGTGACCCGCCAGCCCGCCGGGGACTCGCGTGAGGCTGGGGTATGAATCCTGTATGTTAAAGGATATCATGTATTTATGGGGGGGCACAGGGGGTGGGTAATGTATTTAATAAATAGAATGATGTTTAATGTGGGGCTGTGTATTCTTTTTATTGTGGGTACTGGGGGTGGGGGGAGGGGGTATTAAGGGGTATGTGGGTAGGCCTTCCTTGTGGGTAGTGGGTGAGGGTGGTTAGGCCTCACGGGGTGGGAGGTTTGTGTGGGAGGGTATGTAGGCGTCCCGAGTGGTGGGTGAGTCTGGGTTAACCCCTTAATGACTGTAGTGGTTAATAACCGCTATGGTGATTAAGGGGTTAGGGGACATTACATTGGATGTTTTTATTCTTGTGTCTGTTTTGCAGCATCGGAGGGGGCATGAACAGGATGAAGATGAGGATGGCCTTCATCATGGCAGCCGGAAATGGGTGAGTGCTATATGTATTTATTGTTCTTTATGTATTTAAAATGGGCACATTCACTATTATCCATTTGTGGATAATAGTAATTGTGCCCATTACTATACTGTATGTGTTGGGGGGGGGGGGGGGTATTTATTTATAAGTATGTATGTGTTTTGACATTAATTGGGGGGGGCACATAATTGGTACTGCAGGCCTGCGGGTAACACCCGAGGGCCCCCGCCGGCCTATAGTATCATTGATGTGCATATATGTGTATGTTAGGGGGGTATAGGGGTTGTTGGGGTCATATATCTATATTGTGACAGAAACCAGGGGATGGTAATAAATTCCATATATAGTGCTTCCAGGATACTGAACAGTTTCTATCCTGTTTGGCCTGGGAGTGCAGCCTTATAATACATGCACTCCATCCCACAGTTTGGCAAGCGTTGGAACTGAGGGATGAGAGATCCAGACCAGAGTTTGTCTGCTGCCTGATTTCTGTCACCTGTCATGCTAATTAGAAATCAGGTATGTAAGACTGATTTCCTGTTTCCTCTCCCCTCTCCCCAAGAGCCTGGAGACAGGAAGGTTGCTGGAAGCAGAGAGGGGAAAAAGCCTCTCTCCAAACAGGTTAAATGTTTCTGTTCCTTTTTGTCTAAAACTGAAAAGTACCTTGTTTTGTTGTTGGAAGTGGAAAAGCCACTTCCATCCTGAGTTAGGGAAAATCTAAGTTAAGTTATCGCTCAGGTGAGCAGCTTTTTGTTTTAATGCGTTTCTGTTGTATGCACTGTGGCAGTCTCAGTGCCTGGGACTGAATAAACCAGGCATAGCCTGTTTAAAGGAACAGTACGTGACGCCTCATCATTTAACCTACCCTAAAAGACCGTGTTCTAACAGTCCCGGACAAACGGCGGAGCCCCGGAGTAAGCCGTTTGTCACAATATATATATATATATATATATATTTATATATTTATTTAGATATATTTATTTATTTAGATATATTTATTTAGATATATTTATTTATATATATTTATTTATTTATTTAGTGTGGGGCTGTTGTGTGTGATTTTTTTTTATTGTGGGTAGCGGGGGTGGGTGAAGGGGGTATTAGCCCCAATGGTGGTTGTTTAGGGCTTGCGGGTGGGTAGCAGGAGGGCTTAACTCCTTCATGACCGTAGCGGTATTAACTGCTACGGTCGTGAAGGGGTTAAGTGCACCCGCAACCCCCCGCAAGCCCTAAACAACCACCAAGGGCCAAATACCCCCTTCACCCACACCCGCTACCCACAATAAACCTGGCACGGCGGGTTAACCCCTTCATTGCCTTAGCGGTTAGCCGCTAAGGTAATGAAGTGGGCTTTACATGGATTTTTCCTGCCTCGAATGCATGGTATCAGCTCCGGAGACCCCAAGCATCAATCATAGACAGGAAAAAGGCCTGATTTTTTCTAAGTGTCGCCCTTGACGATGCTTCTCCCCACCAACACACCAACTTTGAGTTGGCGGGACGATTTGCTGAAAAAATGGCTTTTCGAGAGTGCCGATCAGCACCGAAAACATGATCGGGGCTACTAGAATACAGCCGATTAAAAAAAGTGGCGAAAGGTGGCGAAAAGTGGCTTATCGGCAGCCGCCTGCCGATCATTTTTTAGCGGGAAGAAAAAATGCCGATTTGGGCAAATTATCGGCGCTTACTGAATACCAAAGGCATTTTGTGGCGATAATTTTGTTTTCGGCGCTTTGTGCATAGAGCCCTAAATCGGCTTTTTTTTTCTGAAGCCGCTGCTTTGCTATACGCGCAAGAGCACTTTTTAACACATTCAAAAAACCCGCAGCAGTTCTGGAATTGGGAATCTCCTGACTGATTGGCTGAGAGGTTTCTTATAGTATTTTGGAGTTCATTCACAAAATACTACAGCCAATCACAGCGTGGGATCTTTCTTACTAGCCAATCAGAGCGATGCCGGTCTGGAAAGCCGGGTAATTGTGGAATCTGACTCTGCCAAGGGACATGCGCTAGTTTGCCACTTTAATCCCTTGCTATTCAGATGCCACCCGCTGGGTCAGGCTCCTCCAAGTCTGGTGAGACAAATAGCAGCCCCGATGACTTCCATTGATCCCAGGACGTGGGTAACTGAGCCCTTCCCTGCTACCCAAATGGTCTTCACACCTCAGGCATCCTCTGGTGGCTTTCAACTCCGATGTTCTGCAGACTTACTGGCACATAACTTGCCAGTGGTAGCCTGTCAGAACATTGGTTCTGAAAGTCCCAGCTTATTTACCATGCACAACAGTATATACCATATTAAACAACTATTAATAAAATTTCCTTTTATATGTCCTAAGTCTCTGGGTATGGGGAATAGAAAGCTGCACTTTATTTTCTACTAGCCTTTATTCCCCTCACACTATCTCAGACTTGGACGGGTCTCTAAGAGTCCCCTCATAACCTCATAATTATGGTTGGAGTGCCCATGAACCCCAATTCAGGTTCTGGGCTACCTGGGCAGTAACTGGGTATCCCCCTTAACCTAGGGACCCCTCATAGTTAAAGGGACACTTTACATCCCTTTGCCCCCTTTACCTTTCTGGATTTTGCTGAAGCAGGGAACTCTAGCAGTGAGTCGCGCGAGCGTTTTCAAGGGGAGATATTGCCGGGACAATGTGCCTACATGTATCCGAGAACCAAGCATGATTCACCGGTACATTTTTAGGGGAACAGACAACTCCAGACCCCAACTACCTAGGTGCATTCTGACAACAATTTTTCCGCAAAACCCCCCTTGAAACTCATACCCCAGCAATCCCTGCTTGCTGGCATGCCCGGAAAGGCAAAAACATAACAATTATTTATTGTCGCACATTTACACAGTATGCATGTACAACAGTTGGGCTCAAGAGCTGACACTCGAACATCGATACATGGATCAGAGGTAACCCAAACAGGCTTAAACCTTTATTGAGAGCATGGTTACACTCTCACCGTCACACCCCTAACCTGCCTTCCTGCAGACTAACCCATCCACCAGCCCACACCCTGCTCCCTTCATTAAATGAATATCATATATGACATTAATGGAATATCATATCAGATCAAATGACTGGGATACTATATTGTATCATATCATATAGATGTGTACAATAGGCACATCTTAACAAAGCACAATAGGTATAATTGAATAGAAAAAGAAAAGAGTAGACAAATGCATTAGGTTAACATCAATAAAAACAGAAAGGCCAACGCATCATACAAAATGTCACAACATATAGTGCAATACCTCAGTGCTTATCTGCTCATAAAAAAAGGGTAATTTAGTTCAACCCTTTGGCCAAAAGGTTGTAAGCCTGCAGCCACTTCACGGCATGCCCAATCTGCAGGTCCTAACACTACCTCGCACAATTTTCATGTACCTCTCTTTTCTGCTGGAGGGAGAAAGACCATACTGGGTCTATGATTCACAGGATCATGATAAAAACTGCTAATTGGAAAGTGAGGTGGGGCGAGCTTTAAACAATGGGGAGGAGAGCCACACTTCCAAGCAACAACAGCTGCATAACCCATCAAGCTCCAGAACTCCAAAACCCACCCTCACATCATATATACAGCATATATATGTGTCAAAAAGCAGTGCTACTGAGCGTGGCAAGATATACAAGTATAGCAGGGTTCCACCTGGGCCCCCTTGTCTCCGGTTGCTTGTTAATAACTGCTATAGTAATTAAGGGGTTAACCCACCCTCCCCCGCTACCCACCCTGGAGGCCTAACCACCCTCCCCGGACCCACTATACCCACCGTGTACCCATTGATTGGCATAGTGGTACATCATACCCATATAATATGGGCATAAAAAGCCACTATAGCAGTCAATGGTCACCCTAATAAAAATACATGTATGGTCATCCTAATAAAAATACATGTAGTCCCAACATACACAATAATAAAACATACACAAGCACCTAAACACCACAGTTCAATAAATAAAAGCACTAGCCAACACATTCAATTAAAAAAGCACTAACCAACAAAACAATTAAATAATTTTAACTAGTAATCAACAAAGCAATTAATTAATAAAACCACTAGCCAACACATCAATTCAAACAAGGAGCCATCAAAAGAATGAATTAATTAAAAACGCTAATCAATCGAAAAATACATAAAAACAAGCCATCCAAAATAACAAACACTTTAATCCAAACAATGAAGAGAAAACAACTCAATAGAAAACAAGCATTTGCCAAAAAATGCATTGGCTATCACTGTATTTATCTGTACCCTAAACGGGCACAGATTAATACATTAGCAGTCAATGGGCAATGAAATACATTAAAAGAAAGAAATACAATTAAAAAAAACTGTAAAAAAAACATACATTCAATATTTTATTTACCTTTAGAAGCGTTGGCCCTCCAAATCCAGGGGTATCAGAAAGCTCTCATACCGCGACGTCATCAAAGACAATCCTATGCCATCCACCTTGAAGATCTGGAAAAGGTAACACAATTCTTCTTTCTTTTATCTTCTATCACCTTCTTCTTTCTTGATCTGTAATTATTTCTATCTTTTCTGTAATCCTCTTTCTTCATCTGTTAATCCACAAAGCCCCATGGTAAATCCACGACACGATGTTGTCAGGTCGGCTTCTTGAGGTAAAATGAGGCGTCAAGGCCTTAAATATAGCCTGTGACGTCACATTTTTAGGTTAGATGGTACAGCTCCAATCTGATTGGACGCTGCATCATGTGCCCACCTCTTTTTTTTGGTGAAGGATGTGACGTCATCTCCAAGTGAGGCACGTCACATCCTTCAAAGCACATGGCCCTATCACATAGAATTAGAACCAATGGGATTGTCTTCAATCCCATTGGTTGCTGTACCATGTGATAGGTTACATTAGTTCAATAGGATGTGACGTCACTTTAAGGGATGATGTCAGGTGTATTTATTGCAGTGTATTCCAAATTTTATTATTGCAAACAGGATTGGTACCGCTGGCCAGCGGGGAACACCCGCTGCATTTAAATGTCCCATATCACGTGACCGTGGGAATCAAATGCATAGGATATACCAGTACCCCATAACTGGGCCTGTATCTTGGGAAGCAGGGGGTCCCCGGACCTGAAATCAATGCAGTTCTGCTCCAGAGATCCCCTGCTGCAATACACTAGTAATAAAATGTCAATTAAAAAAATTATTTTCGGGCAAGATTTGTGCAGGGAGAGGCGTCTCTCTCTCTGCAGCAGAAAGAACTCGCTGAGTGAGCCCCTTTCAGAGAGGCGATCTTCACGTTGCCGGCTACGCGCCATTTTTACAAATGTTGCTATCACTGGTATTCGGGGCTATCTGCATACCGTGATAGCAACGTAGGTCAAAAATGGAAATTTAAAAACCCTGGCGATTTTTTTTTATCGGCACTTAGTACATAGGCCCCATAGTATAATGTGGTGCACTAGCAATAGTGAATTACTGGTTACACATAAACCAGAAAGTGAGCCCCCTTCTAGGTATAATTGGGTGCACTGGTCAGAGAAATACTTCACCACTTAAAAGATATGAGGAAGACTTTGCATTCCAGAGATATGGTTCAAATGCCAAAAATGTATTGAATTCCAGTGTTTCAGTTCAACTAAGGAACTTTCATTAGCCCACAGCCTGCTCAGTGCCGTCACAATCACAATGTGAACAACAGTAAGGAAGTAGGAGATACTTGGCACATGTGCGCGCAAATTCAAATTTTGGAAAATTTGTGATTGAATTTGATGTAAAAATCAAATTTCCAATTTTACAAAATTCAAGTGAAGGGAAAATAATGGTTCCAAGAGCATTGGCCCAATCGCTTATTGACCAAGCTGCCTTAGGATATTTATCTGCCAATGGAGTTTCGTTAAAATATCTCCGGAAAATAAGGCGTTATGCTATTTTATAGATCATTGGTACGACCTCAAGTATAGACATGTGTTCAGATCTGGAAAACATATCTCCAGAAATACACAAGACATTGTTCAGAGAAAGAAGTGCTAGAATACGCGGTTATGTTATGATGCAAAACTGAAGGGTGGGGGCTTAAAGGAACTGTGATAAATGGTAGTGGATCTATGGAAAAGCCTCTAATGACATACCTGGTATGACAGGGGCACAACAGAGGCCCTTATGAAGTACCAGCTATGTCATAGACACTTCCTTGTTTTCTAGAGTGTGATTGGGCAGACTGCTTCAATGGAGTCCTTTCCACTTTTATTTCTGGACCCTTTAATTTGGTCACATCGCATGATCACATGACCTGGAAGAGACGGAGGTCAGGTGACTTTCTGGTTAATACAGTAAAGGAATTCAACGCTGCTTGGGATAAAGATCAATCTGACGTAGGACAATAGGAAGATAGGACAAGTAGCTCTTATCTGCTCTCACTTATCTCCAATATCCTCGTGGTCTTTCTACAGTACCTCATATTTCTTTATCCCAGCCACAACAGCTTCACATCTTGTATAAACCATGTCCCATCGCATGCTCCATGTCTTTCAGTTCCTAAAACCCTCCCCAGATCAGAACCAGCAATCCTATTGCTTTTGCAGTGATTAATGACCAAGGTTCACCTCTAACAACCCCTAACCTCTAACATCCACTGGGGTGTATATGAAGCAGACAGCTGAGTTGTGTGATTAATGGCTTAAGAACTCTTCTGATAACACATTGACTGGCAACTATCATTGGCTATTAAGTGAGGATCAATGTAACCATTAATATAGATGGGAAGGCAATTACACACAACGGCAAGTGCTTCTCTAGCTGCTCAGAAATTGGTCATACAAATCTTATGTTTGCCGTCCATCCTCGGTCACATTATTGTCAGCCATCTCCAAATGTGTGTTTAGTGCGGCCGTGGCATTTATTGTGAAAATAAATTGTATTTTCCATTAGGAAAAAGGCTCTTGAAAGTCTATTTTCTTTTGCTCCAGGCTGGCATTTCGATTTGCTTAGGAACCAATCAGAGAGCAGTTAGCTCACTAAGCAACTGAATTGCCAGATGCTTTTTGATTGGCTGCTCCCCCCAATACCTAAAGCAAATATTATTAGAAGGGATTAGAAGGGAAATGTGTATTTGTTTTACATACTGTAGCAGCTCTCATGTACATTACATGTCACAATAAAGGTATACAGACCATTTAAAGCATCAGTTCCTCCCCTCTTTGTATTATTAGGATGGGAACCTTGGGTTTTCCTGAGTGAAACCACATTATTTTGCGCTCCAGGGACCCAATGATTCCTGAGATACATACTGTACCGGTAAATGTAGTACCTGTATTTCCTGTTTTTTAAATTCCATGGACCAATAGGAAGCTGTGACCGATGATGTTGCAGCTTCCAATTGGCCCGCATGACATTTAACCCGCCATTTTGTTTCCCATGGAGGGGACTGAATTATAGCTAAGGACGAATCCGCACAAATACGTTTCCCGGATTTTTCACATTTTCAACCCAAAATCTGTTTCGCTGTGTAAAATCCGCACACGGATTTGGTCTGTTTTAATCCATGCAGATTCATCAAAAACCACCATTGGATACAACCTGTGGTTCGAATTTGTAGAATCCAATCCACGAGTTCAGCAATTCTTACAACTCCAACGGTTTTCTGAATCCACGGATTGGATTCTTCAAATCTGTCAACGGATTGTAAAATTCGCGCAGTGTAATGGTAATAATAGAAAATCCGCAAAATGCTTATTGCCCTTTTTGAGATTGATCCGCTGAAATCTGCGGACCAAAGGAAGCAGCTGATCCATTGCAGATCCAAATCTGCTAAAAAAAAATCACCCCTCTCTACTGAAATACGCTGCTTTTACAGGTATATGGGAACCGAATTCTCCCTGGAGATGAAAATAGTGTGTTTCAGCTCTGGCTGGGACACCTTAGTTCCGCCTTCTGGTAAAGAATTTAAATGGGGTAACTTCTGGTTTTAGGTTTATAGGTAACTACTTCTACCATACAGGACATGACTGTCTATAGGGGTGGAAGCTGTCCCACTAAATAAAACTCTGCACCCTCAGCTCTCACCCCATTTAGATGTCTCCCATCTGACCGTGTGGCAGTCAAACTGCCCTCACTCATAAAGCCCCCTTGTCCCTGCTAATATCTGATTTAACACCTTTACTGGCAGAAGGAGCCCACAACAAACTGTACGGTAATGAACATGAGGCCTCTTCGTAACTGACAGGGTTAACATACACTGAATAATTATTCTGTATTATTTGTTCTTTGTTTGCTGGCAAATACAAAACTTTAGCAGCATCTCAGAGATATAGGGTATGGAATACTTAAGGTGCATTGTATTATATGGGACAAGGATGATAGAGTAGCGCTCTATAAAGTTTAAACCCTTAAGCAATGAGGCACCCCAGATGAGGAACCGGAGAAATAGCAGTGGAGTCTCTAGGGCAGATGCCACCTGGCTCAGCTTTCAAAACTCCATACTGTATAGGGGTATATGTATCAAGGCAAGTTAACCCATTTGCAGCCAGTGGGTGCTGAAATGCATTGTGCACCAAAATAACGGTACTACAAAAATTGCACCAGCTGTACAGCTGAGAGACTTCAATGAAACTCGCTAAGCCTGCAAAGCTGTCTTAAACGTATCAATGAATGGGGTTTACCACTCCTCTAGCAAGGAGAAGACAGCACATTGAATAGTCTCTGAAGAGTGCAATAGGCTGCAGAGACTCAGTAAGTAAATACTTGTGATACCCATAGTAGGTCGGATAAAAATAAAACTGTATCTAATTTCTGCCTTTTCAGCGCCCACCTTTACAGAACTGGGTATAAAGTCTGGAGAAAGCTTTCAAATCAATGCAAACGGTACACAAGTGTGGGATATGTAGCAAACAGCATGTTGGAGAAGGGGGGGGCGTGCGTGTGTGTTAGGGCGAGATAAGAAAGCAATTCTACGCTGCAGTGCTTATCGACTGCTTCTGTTTTGCAGGGAGAAATCATGTCTTTGTGAGGTTTCAAATGTAGAACCTTCACTGCCAGAGGGGCCTGCAACATATTCAGACATGAGACAGTGTACAATCACATTGCACTATATCCAGGCACATGCTTGAAAATTATATATATATATATATCAATAAATCCTTCCTAATTCCTGTGTAATATTTGTGTGTGTGTGTGTGTGTGTGTGTGTGTGTGTGTGTGTGTGTGTGTGTGTGTGTGTGTGTGTGTGTGTGTGTGTGTGTGTGTGTGTGTGCGCGTGTGTGTGTGTGAATGGTTATTTGTGCATGTATATGTAACCCCTCATTACCTGGCAAAGAGAAGAGTGCTATATCGAGGTCTCTTATTTCCAGTGGTTCTTGTCCTACCAAGCCTAAGGTGTAGAGGTAAGAGGTAAGGCATTGGTATCAGTATGTGGAAGGTCCTGAGTCCAATCCCTGCATGTGTATTATAAAAAATGTATTAATGTTCAATTCCCACATGGTGTGTGTATGTATCTGTTAGTCAATAAAGCATTGAATTGAATGCTTAAAAAAAATGACCAAGCACACGACAGTAGCAGAGAGGAGAGCACGTGGATGGCTGGAGAGAGGAGAGCACATGGACACAGACCTATGAATTGAGGTGAGAGATCTAGATGCCGGTAAGTCCTCGTGCGGCAAAATGGAGGTTTTTAAATTGGGAGCCATGCTCAGACCGTGTTATAAGCGGATTTGCGTTGTAGTGGATCGCACTATAACGGGGTTGACCTGTACTTCTACATTGTTTGATATTACCAAATCCAGCTATGGGGCCCACGGTTCTTCCCCGCAGGTGTCCCCCATGGGTCTGCAGGTGGTACCTGTGGGCGTCCGGGGGTCCTCGGGTGGTTCCCGTGGGCATCCGAGGGTCCTCAGGTGGTCTCCATAGGTCCCCGCAGACGTAAGGTAGCAACCCTGTATGCAAAAACAACTGTGGGTACTTCAGTCACGAATCATGAAATTCATTTGGAACAAGAAAAACCCATGCATCAGGAAAGGCATCCTTATGAAGACAACAGCAAAAGGGGGATTAGCGGTACCTTGCTTGTTGGCATATTATAAAGTGGCCCAATTATGCCAGATCCTCCAGTAGCACACTAACCCGTACTCGCGTAGATGCGTAGCACTGGAAAAAGAGTGTTGTGCTCCAGTGGAGCTGCACGATATAATTTGGTTATCCAAAAAGTGCCGGAGCACAATAGGAAAGCCGCTGCAGGCCATAGCGAACTCGTTGGCGGTCTGGGAGACTTCCAAATTTAGGTATAACCTAACCACCAAACAGTCCTTGATGACCCCGATATTAAAAAACCCAGATTTCGCTCCAGGGATGCTCAGTAGTGATTTTTTTATTTGGACGCAGTCAGGCTACAAACGACTAAAGGATCTGGAGGGGAGAAAATGTATTAAAACATTTGAGCAGATCAAATCAGAGAAAAAAATACCAAACTCTGAATTCTTTAGATTCCTCCAGATCAGAGCTTTTAATAATAAATTCCCAATCAGACCAGCAAGGCAAATTTTGAGCAGCTCTGTTCTAGAGGATCGGACACAAGGGGACTTACATCTTGGATGTACAGGGAAGTAGCCTGTCCTGAGACTCCAGACGAACCACGACTAAACTACATGAGATAATGGGAGACTGACCTAGGGGAGACGCTAGAGTATGAGGAATGGGACCGAATCCTGCAAGCTGCAGCCAAAAGCTCAATATGTGCAACATTGAAGGAGAACGCATATAAGGTCCTTATGCGGTGGTACCATACCGAACTAAAACTCTCTAAATTTGTCATAGGATACTCCCTGCTCTTCCCAAAGCAGTGCGGGGAGATAGCTGACCTAAAACACATGCTGTGGTCTTGCTCGAACGTGGTCCCAATTTGGGAACATATTAGAGAATGGATTCAAAGGATACTCAATTTGGAGATCCTCTGGATCCGTGGCTGTTCTTGTTGAGCAGACGGATTCAGGGGATGTCGAATGCGACAAACAAACTAGTTGCAC
This sequence comes from Ascaphus truei, assembly GCF_040206685.1. NCBI lineage: Eukaryota > Metazoa > Chordata > Amphibia > Anura > Ascaphidae > Ascaphus > Ascaphus truei. The sequence goes on along the minus strand of NC_134488.1, from coordinate 67,522,078 downwards.
ATTTTGCAACTGCCATGAGATGCGAGATTGCAGCAATGTGGAAGCAGACAGAATTACCAATAATCCCTAAGATCAGGAACAGAATTTGGCACATTTGCCAGATGGAACAGTTGACTAGCTTGGTCAACGACACTGGCACAAATTTCCTAAAAGTCTTGATGCCGTGGTTAGCCCAGACAGATATCCCAGGGGTTGAGGCTGCCACAATTTTACGTTGATAGAAGTAAATGCGTTCTCCAACAAAGCAGGATTCATGACCACATAGCAACGAGACAGGTAGGCCACACTATAGAGAAGGGCGACAGCTATTCAGGGTGGTCAGGCTGACCAATTGAGAGTGAAAACTCAAGAAGCATCTCACAAAAACGACAAGGTCAAACTCCCTTGCTACCCACCTCCTAATAATCCTACTAAAGGTTACTAACGCTGCGCCTCTGCTTTATATACATATTACAGTCATTGCAACTGAGTTCACATACCCTATTGATCAGACAGGGTATTTGCATAATAACACTTTCGTTGGAGCTCTAGATTTAAAAAAAGTAATAGATGCAGGTGCCTCTGCTTCTTATAGTAATGTAAAAACATAACCTTAGTTCCAGGGCACGGGACGCTCTTTCTTTTTGTCAGGATCGCTGCAAGGCTCCGTCCCTCTGACGCATTGCGTCTGCGCCCTGTCTGTGCGTTCCTGCCTACCTAATAGTGCACCCGCAGAGGCGCACCTCTGGCGCATCACTGCGGTGCCTTCTCCCACCGACGGCACACTCACCCCACGCCACACTCCTCCTACGCACATGCAGCGCGGCAGCTGATTCCATGAAGGATATCAGCTGTCTCACCTGCAGCCAATCTCCCTTCCTCCTATCGGCTCGTAGCCTATGTCTGATGTAACTCCTCTGTTGCCTCCTGATTGGTTCCCACCTCCTTCATTTACCCTGTCTGTTCCTGTGCAAGTTGCTGAGCATAAACTGATGTTTATGTGCTGTGCTTGCTGCTTCCTGTGTTTTGCCTGATCTTGTGCCTTGCCTGACCTGTGTTGTAACCCCAGCTCGTACCTGGACCTGTCTCTTCTGTACCCCTGGACTTCGGCTTGTTATTGGGCCCCCGCTCTCCTGTCCTCGACCACGGCTTATGGATATCGACTACTCCTCTCTCCAACCCCGGACCACGGCAAGTACCATGACATACCCGAACTCTCCTACCCTGACCCAGCTACACGACTCTGACTCTGCACTCCGGACCTGGTCCCATGGTTGTAGGGTGGCAGTTATATACATCCCCACCTCAGCCCCGCGGTCTAGTCCAGTTTGTGGTGAGCACACGTGACAATATGCTCAGCCCAACAAACATGGACCCCGCTGGGGTGGGTCGACAACTATATGAATATGAGGGTATGATCAAGCAAGTGGAGGGATCTCTTAGGCAAAAAGATCAGCAAATGAACCAGTTTAAGCATGACCTAGACGATCTGTCTGACGGGATTAGGCTCCTCTCGACCTCCACTGCCACACCCGCAGCACCTATACCTGCTCCCGCTCCTGTGGCCCGACTTCTGAACCACGGTTACCTACCCCTAACTGTTATGCTGGTGATCCGTTGGGCTGTTGGGGATTCCTGAATTAATGCTCCATACACTTCGAATTACTACCTTCACATTTTCCTTCTCAACGCTCTAAGGTGGCGTACATCGTTTCCCTATTGACCGACGACGCTCTGGCATGGGCCTCACCTATCTGGGAGCAATGGCCAGACCTAACCTCCAATATTAAGCACTTAACCACAGAGTTCCGGAGAGTCTTCAACAAGGCTGGCCGCAAGGTAACTGCAGCTTCTACCCTCCTAAACATCTCCCAGGGGAACTGCACGCTGGCCCACTACATGCTCCAATTCCGCACTGTAGCTGCCGAAACCGGCTGGAACGATGAGGCCGTGTCTGGCAAGGATTGTCTGAGTGTCTCAAAGACGAGTTGGCTTCCCAGGAACGTCCCACAGGACTCGAAGATCTTGTGGCCCTATGCATACGCATGGATCAGTGCTTCCAGGAGAGAAGAATGGAGAGGGGTAGGCACCAACGAGGTACACACTCTTTCTTTTCTCATCTGGCAGCACCCGTGTCTCCTGTGTCCTCAACCATGGACGAACCTATGCAACTAGGAGGTACGCGCCTATCGACGGGCGAAAGGCAGCGCAGACGTCGCGCAGGCCTATGCCTATAATGTAGTAACAGCAGACATTTTGTGGCTACTTGCCCATTAAAGTTGGAAAATGCCACAACCCAATGAGAGTCATGAGGATCACGCTGGGCAACTTATTTTCACCTCCTCCCCAACTTTCTATCAGGATATACGTTCCCATCACCTTATCCGGAGATACCTTCCGAATATCTACGTGGGCCTTTTTGGATTCCAGGTCAGGTGAGAACTTCATCGATCAGGAGTTCGCAGAAAGGCAGCAAATACCCTTGCTATATACAAGGATCGCCCTGTGGGTCTCGATGCTATAGATGGTCGTCCGCTGCAACCCGCCTTCATTTCCTTACAGATGATACCCATCTCCTTACTGGCCAGGGAAATCCATTCCGAGACCATACAACTGGACGCCATCCATACCTATCAGTGGATGTCATATTGGGGCTTCCATGGCTTCAGCTACACAATCCGCGAATTGACTGGACAGAGATCTTGCCTATCCCCTGGAGTCACCAATGTCAGAAGGTTTGCCTAATCCCCTCCAAGGGCTTAGCGGATTTGTCGGTACCTGAACAGGGTAAAGCACAACTCCCAGAAACATATTAGGAATTCCGGGATGTCTTCGACAAAGTTCAGGCCGAGGAACTACCGCCGCATCGTTCGTATGACTGCCCTATCGACTTGCTGCCCAGCGCTTTTCCGCCTAGAGGATCCTCCCGAGACCAAGGCCATGATACAGTATATGCAGGAGAACCTCCAGAGATGTTTCATCCGAAAGTCTTCGTCACCCGCCGGAACAGGGTTCTTTTTTGTGAAAAAGAAGGATGGGTCACTCAGGCCTTGTATTGACTACCGCGGTCTCAACAAGTTAACAATCAAAAATCGTTATCCTCTTCTGTTGATTTCTGAACTGTTCGACAGGCTACAAGGTGCCACCATTTTTACCAAGTTGGATCTGCGAGGGGCCTACAACTTGGTAAGAATTCGTCAAGGAGACGAGTGGAAAACGGCCTTCAATACTCGGGATGGGCACTACGAGTACTTGGTAATGTCTTTTGGCCTCTACAATGCACCCGCCGTGATTCAAGACTTCGTAAATGAAATCTTCAGGGACCTGCTAGACCAACATGTAATCGTGTACCTGGATGACATCTTGATCTTCTCCAAATCTATTCAAGAACACCCAGGACATGTGAAACAGGTTCTTCAAAGTCTACGGGGAAATAATCTCTTCGCCAAACTGGAAAAATGCCAATTTCACCAGACTTCAACTTCCTTCATGGGGTACATTATCTCCGACACAGGACTCACCATGGATCCCACCAAGGTCAAAGCAGTCATGGACTGGCCGGGCCTGTTATCTCTCAAGGCCATCCAAAAATTTCTCAGATTTGAAAATTATTATGGGAGATTTATGCAAACTTCTCTTCAGTGATGGCCCCGATTACGACTTTAACCCAAAAAGGAGCCGACCCAGCACACTGATCTCCCGAAGCTACCAGAGCCTTAAAAAAAAATATAGACAGCCTTTTCTTCTGCACCTATCCTGGTACACCCAGTCCCAGGGTTGCCATTCATGCTTGAAGTGGATGCCTCCGATGTAGGAGCTGGGGCGATACTTTCTCAGAGAAAAAACCCTCAGGCCAGACTACATCCCTGTGCGTTCTTTTCAAAAAAAAATATACCGCTGAGAAAAACTACGACGTGGGAAACCGTGAACTTCTTGTGATTAAGATGGCCTTGGAAGAATGGAGACATCTTCTCGAGGTTACGGAGACTCCTGTCACTATCCTGACTGACCACAAGAACCTACTTTACATTGAAGGTGCGCGTCGCTTGGGGTCACGACAGGCACAGTGGTCCTTATTTTTCACCCACTTTAATTTTGTTATAGCTTACATTCCTGGGTCTAAAAACATAAAAGCCGATGCACTCTCCCGACAATTTCTGTTGGAGGACAAATCAGAGGACTATTCTTCCTCCAGTTTGTATTCTATCAGCCAACACCTTCGACGCCTTACCAGACATCACAAGGACTCAACTTAGCAAAAGGCCTCACGGTTCCGGAGGGATGCTTGTTCACACCACCTAACTTCCAGAGGAAAGTAATGGAATGGGGTCACGCATCCAAAGCAGCTGGTCATCCTGGTATGAGGAGAACGATCGACCTTTTGAAGCGCACCTTCTGATGACCAAGTATGTGCAAAGATATCAAGAATTTCGTCTCAACTTGTGCCACATGCGCAGAAAATAAACTCCTCGCAACAGACCATCTGGGCTTCATCAGCCACTCCCGATCCCATGGCCGCACCTTTCGATGGACTTCATCATTGCCAGCCAGCTCTGAAGGGATGGATACCATACTGGTGGTCGTGGATCATTTTTCGAAACAGGCGCACTTCATTCCACTCAAAGGCTTGCCCAACACTTCAAAATTGTCAGAGGTCTTCATTAAAGAGATGTTCAGACTCCATGGTACTCCGCAAGTCATAGTCTCTGTCCGAGGCTCACAATTCATTTCCAGATTCTGGAGGACCTTCTGCCAAAGACCGGGCATTTCTCTGCATTTCTCACCTTTACACTCTCTGAGAAGTTTTTTCTAAATATGTTTTTTATATTTATATTTAGCAGGTTTCATCTCATTACAGATTATTTACATCTCAACACAGAGGCTTTTAGGGTTGTTTTCACCAAAGCACTGTCTTTGTTGTTGCAGTGTCTCACTAAGTTTATTGAGTGGTGGAGGAGGGGTCCCGGAGCAAAATCAGGTACCAATTCCTTACTTAGTAAGGAATTGTGCAACATTCTACACCATCATTCGTTGGTGGTAGGAATTAAATTGGACCTTAGACAATTGCTTTCAGGGTGAGGATGAAGAGGATGTAGGATCTCCATTTTCACATAATAGAGAAGGCACAACCTTCTCCATTTCTCCATTTCCCCTTTTCCTCTCTCTGACCATCATCTCATCTCATTCTCTCTATCTCGCTTCTCCCCTTCTCCACCTCTATCTACACCCCGGTTCTGCAGAAACCTGCGCTCTATTCACTTACCTGACTTTGAGTCCACTTTACGCTCCTCCCTTGCCTCTCTCAGCTCTGCTACAGACCCCGAAAACCTGGTCAGGAACTACAACTCTGTCTTGTCCTCCTCTCTTGATCTACATGCCCCACTTTCTCTCTGCCGCACTCGCCCTTCTAACCCTAGACCCTGGCTAAATTCCCACACACGCATGCTGCATTCCTCCACTCGTTCCTCTGAACGCCTCTGGAGGAAGTCTCACACTCTCGCAGACTTCCTTCACTACAAATTTATGCTATCCTGTTTCAACTCTGCCCTCTCGCAAGCTAAACAAGCCTACTTTTCTGCACTAATCAACATGCACAAGTCTAACCCACGCCGACTGTTCTCTGTCTTTGATACTCTACTCAAACCACCCTCAGCTGCCTCTCCTTCCTCCATCTCCGCTCAGGACTTTGCTGACTATGTTAAGGAAAAGGTGGAATCCATACGTCAGAACATCCCCTCTGTTTCTTCTTCCCATCCTACACCTCTTCCTAACTCTCCTCCTGCCTTCCTTGACTCTTTTTCCACTGTCTCAGAGGAGGATGTGTCGCTGTTGATCGCCACTTCTCCCTCTACCACTTGCCCTCTTGACCCCATTCCCTCCCATCTCCTAAAACCTCTTGCTCCTACTATAATCCCTACGCTCACACACATTTTTAACTCCTCCCTCTGCTCTGGAACCTTTCCATCCTCCTTCAAACATGCAACAGTCATACCATTACTCAAAAACAGCAAGCTTGACCCTACCTGTCTTTCTAACTATCGACCTGTCTCCCTCCTGCCTTTTGCCTCTAAACTCCTTGAACGTCTTGTATTCACTCACTTGCTCCATTTTCTCAACACCTATTCTCTCCTAGACCCTCTACAATCTGGCTTCCGCACTGCTCACTCCACGGAAACAGCCCTCACTAAAATAACTGACGACCTCCATCCTGCCAAAGACAGAGGTCATTACACTCTGCTCATATTACTCGACCTCTCTACAGCATTTGACACCGTGGACCACCCTCTTCTCCTTCACATTCTCCATACTCTTGGTATTCGGAACAAAGCTCTATCCTGGATCTCATCCTACAGTACCTCTCCCATCGTACTTTCAGTGTCTCTGCTAACACCTCCTCCTCCTCTATTGATCTCTCTGTGGGGGTACCCCAGGGCTCTGTCCTGGGACCTCTTCTCTTTTCTCTGTACACACTCTCTCTAGGTGACCTAATAACATCTTTTGGGTTTAAATATCACCTCTATGCTGACGACACACAAATATACTTTTCAACACCTGACCTTACACCTGCTATACAGACCAAAGTTTCTGAATGTCTCTCTGCTATATCATCCTGGATGGCCCTCCGTCGCCTTAAACTCAACATGGCTAAAACAGAGCTCCTCATACTACCTCCCAAACCTGGCCCTACTACCTCCTTCCACATTACTGTTGGAACTACGATCATCCACCCAGTAGCCCAAGCACGCTGCCTAGGGGTCACACTCGACTCCTCTCTCACATTCGCCCCTCACATTCAAAACATTTCTAAAACTTGTAGCTTTTTCCTCCGCAATATAACAAAGATACGCCCTTTCCTCTGTTGCTCGACTGCTAAAACTCTGACTCAGGCCCTCATTCTCTCCCGTCTTGATTACTGTAACCTCCTGCTGTCCGGCCTTCCTGCCTCTCACCTGTCTCCCCTACAATCTATCCTAAATGCTGCTGCCAGAATCACTCTACTCTTTCCTAGATCTGTCTCAGCATCTCCCCTCCTGAAATCCCTCTCCTGGCTTCCAATCAAATCCCGCATCTCACACTCCATTCTTCTCCTCACTTTTAAAGCTTTACACTTTTCTGCCCCTCCTTACATCTCAGCCCTAATTTCTCGCTATGCACCATCCCGACTCTTGCGTTCTGCTCAAGGATGTCTTCTTTCTACCCCCTTTTTATCTAAAGCCCTCTCCCGCCTTAAACCTTTTTCACTGACTGCCCCACACCTCTGGAATGCCCTTCCCCTCAGTACCCGACTAGCACCCTCTCTATCCACCTTTAAGACCCACCTTAAGACACACTTGCTTAAAGAAGCATACGAATAGCACTGTGAACATTCTGAACACATGATACATAAAGCTTGGCCCCCTGCAGACGCACTTACCAGAACTCCCTCCTCCTGTCTCTGTACGTTCTCCCTACCTACCAATTAGATTGTAAGCTCCTCGGGGCAGGGACTCCTCTTCCTTAATGTTATGTTTGTCTAAAGCACTTATTCCCATGATCTGTTATTTATATTATCTGTTATTTATTCGATTACCACATGTATTACTACTGTGAAGCGCTATGTATATTAATGGCGCTATATAAATAAAGACATACAATACAATACAATTGCTTTCAGGGTGAGGATGAAGAGGATGTAGGATCTCCATTTTCACATAATAGAGAAGGCACAACCATGATGATTGCTGACAGCACCACTCCCAGACGTGACAGGGATTACAGTGCAGTCATCCCCAGCACAGCAATGTTAAAGAATTCCCACATTACATGGTTCCTCTGGGTGCACAACCACATCTATGTAATGCCTGCTGGCTAAGGGAGCAGGATAGACTATCAGAAAACCACCATGCTCCTACAACTAATTTTCTCAAGGACACTACTCACTAAGTGAGCCACCATCCCCACCTATATCATTCTCTGGCAACGACTGGAACACCTGATCCAGTTTCAAGTCCTCAAGTCCTCAGGGATTCAAACCCATGACCACAGCACCCAAAATGCATTAGCTCTAGCAGTGAGCAAAATCAGCTTACGCACACCCAAGCTGACTGTTTCCTGTTGCCAGATCAATTTTGTTTATTCATCTTGTTCTAGCCTCACTGTCTGCCTGTTCCTGAGCTGCTGCATACCTCAGCCTACTCTGACTTTGTTCCTGCCTTCAGTCTGTCGTCCTCAGCCTGCCCTGATCCTCGCTCCTGTCTGCAGCCTGCCCTGATCCTCGCTCCTGTCTGCAGCTTGCCCTGATCCTCACTCCTGTCTGCAGCCTGTCCTGATCCTCGCTCCTGTCTGCAGTCTGCCCTGACCTCGCTCCTGTCTGCAGTCTGCCCTGATCCTTGCTCCTACCTGCAGCTTGCCCTGACCTCGCTCCTGTCTGCAGCATAGCCTGACCCTCGCTCCTGTCTGCAGCATACCCTGACCCTCACTCCTGTCTGTTGGCTGCCCTGACCCTCGCTCCCGTCTGCAGCCTACCCTGACCCCTGCACCTGTCTGCAGCATACCCTGACGTTCGCTCCTGTCTGCTTTGTACCCTGACCCTCACTCCTGTCTGCAGTATGCTCTGACCCTTGCTTCTGTCTGCAGCCTGCCCTGCCCTTGTGCCAGTCTGCAGTCTGCCAAGACCCTCACTCCTGTCTGCAGCCTGCCCTGATCCTCGCTCCTGTCTGCAGCTTTCCCTGACCTTGCTCCTGTCTGCAGCCTGCCACGACCTTGGCCTGCTCTGACCTCACTCCTGTCTGCAGCCTGTCCTGACCTTATCCTGCGCTGACCTTGCTTCTGTCTCCAACCTTTCCTGACCTCCCCCTGCCTCATCCTGCAGCACTGCAGTTTGCCTAATTCCTGGTGCTCTGGTTCAGACCTGTTTTGCACAGCTCATAGCCCTGGCTCCAGCCATTAAAATCCTCTCTGACTCGGAGCCCATCATGTTCTGGTGCCTAACACCAAGTAGGACTTCCAGCAGTCAATTCACTGCTGAAAGTACTCCTAACTGCTGTCTGTCTCACAACCAGCTGCTCATCGTTCCTCAGCCAAAGATAAAATACAAAGAACAGCAGCAGTGATGCTTCTGGGCATAGCAGAGTCAGGTAGTGCAACTGATACTAGAGAGGAACACTGATTCACAATGTATGCTGGAGTTCCACAACAGGCTAGAATTGGGCCCTGGTCCAGCATCCATGTCTACACCCTAACCTGCATGCGCCTGCAACACAGGTTGCTGCATTTCCTGATCACACATTTGTCCAAAGAGCAGATGTGCTTGGGCAGAGGAAGCATCAATCAACACCCACTGACACTACCATGGCAGAATAAGTAGAGTACGATGACAAAGATGAGACTGCTGCTGCCGAATGGTGACCACAGCAAAATATCAGTCTCCAACATAGAGGAAACCAACAAACCATCACACTGACCTACTTCCTCTAACACAGAGCTGCTTCCAATGAGCGAGGAAGAATAAGGTGGAAAAATGACCTCCTCTAAACTCAATTCAGCCTCAATATGTCCCCCAACATGGGCTTTTCAGCAACCGCAGCAGCAGCAGCTGGCTCCTGGAGCACTCACACAGCGGTTGCGGCCTGCTGTTTCTGGTATCAGCAGAATCAACTGGTATATCTACCGCTGCTGATGCTTTTGTCCTTGCTGTGCTAACTGAGCCTCTAGAGATGGAAAGCTCCCTCCTCCGTTTCACAGGAAGGGCATTGCCCCGTCCCTGTCTCTCCATTAAATAATTATAAAATGTCTCTCACTCTGCCTGCCTAAACCCAGTAACTACCTAGCCTGCTGCCTCACGCTCCCAAGAAACACTGACAGGGTAGAGCTGCTGCATGCACCCTTATAAAGTTAAACCAAAGTTAAAAATAAAAAAACTTGAAAAGTTGCGGGTTACTATTTGCCACTTTTTAAAAAACCTAAATAAAGACTGTTGATCAATTTGAGCCATTTCAATAGAATGTTTGGCTACAAAAGTTTGCACGAAATTTTCACAAGTTTTTAAAACTCTTTGAAAAGCTTCAAGGAAACAGCGGTGAAGCAAATGTCGGCAACTTCGCAGATCTCAATGAAGGATGAAGACATGGAGCTGGTTCTGCAACACCGTGACTGCACTGCACTGTATTCTGGTGATCTATGGGTTACAAAAGGGCGAATCCTGCCTGAATCCAGCAAGTCAGAATAATACACGACCGTAACATTCCCGCTTAATGTAAGTAACTCAGCTTAACGTACAATCGCACAATTGATTGTCTTCAGTTTAAATAAACCGCTCCTTCTGCTGCTTCTCTTCTAAATGTCACTGATTTGACAGATAGCAGGAAATTAAACCTACACTCTCCGTATCAAAGGAAACAAGATACAAATCGTTTGGAAATATAATTGGGGTTTAAGCGAACGTCTCTGCTTTTCTTGTTCCAACGCACAGATTGCTCGCTCAGCTTATCTGCCGTGGATTTTCTGTTAGTGCTGAGTATGACACAAGATAAGCATTGACCTGCTTGTCTTTCTCTTTGGATAAAGGAAGCTGCTCTTATTTCAGAGGTGTTCTCAACTTTCTGTAGTGCAGTTTTCTATGTCACTGTCGTTTTTTTATTTGTCCTTATCCAGCGTGTCACTTAACCCTTTCCTGCACAGAACTCAATTACGGGAAGAGGTCGCAGTGTCGTAAAGTTGTGTTACTGCGCTACCTTTGAAGAATTTATAAACCTGTTGAGCAAAGACATCATTATTATTATTTTTTAGAAAAGTTTTACAATATTTATGCTTTCAAATTAGAAAGGGGGAAAGCCCCGCTGTGCATGGACTAATAGGAGGAGTTACAGGGAGCGGTTATATGGAGTAATAGGAGGAGTTACAGGGAGCGGTTATATGGAGCATTAGGAGGAGTTACAGGGAGCGGTTATATGGAGCAATAGGAGGAGTTATAGGGAGCAATAGGAGGGTTATAGGGAGCGGTTATATGGAGCAATAGGGGGAGTTATAGGGAGCGGTTATATGGAGCAATAAGAGGAGTTATAGGGAGTTGTTTATATGGAGCAATAGGAGGAGTTATAGGGAACGGTTTTATGGAGCAATAGGAGGAGTTATAGGGAACGGTTTGTATGGAACAATAGGAGGAGTTATAGGGAGCAGTTATATGGAGCAATAGGAGGAGTTATAGGGAGCAATAGGAGGGTTATAGGGAGCGGTTATATGGAACAATAGGAGGAGTTATAGGGAGCAGTTATATGGAGTAATAGGAGGAATTATAGGGAGCGGTTATATGGAGGAATTGGAAGAGATAGAGAAGTAGTTTAGAATTTAAAGGATCCAGTCTGAGAAACATGCATCAAGACAAGTGCATGAAACTTAAAAACACTTATGCTTAATGCATCTTTGCATCATATAATTAATACATAGACCCCACCATATGCTTCAAACTGTTTTGCCATCAAACCAAGGGCCTTATGCAGTAAGCAGCGATAAGCCACAAATCGCCAGCTTATCGCCAAAAAAGCCTACAGTGATTCAGTAAGCCCCGGTAAGCTGGCGATATGAACATAAATCGCCATTTTTTTCCCTCCGGAAAAAAAACGTGCCAGACTCGCAGCGATAAGCCACTTTTCGGCACTGATCGACAGTTTTTCAAACACGCTCAATTCTATAAGCTCCGATCAGCTTATCGTGGCTAATCGCTACTTTAGAATTGAGATTTCGGCTCCAAATCGTCCCGCCACAAAAAGTTGGCAAAAGGTGGGGAGAAGCTGACGATGAGCAGAGAGACGGCACTTAGAAAATAAAATGCATGTTTCCTGCATCGGATTGATGCCGGGAGACTCCGGAGCTGACACCCATTAATATCACCAATGGAGACCCCCGGCATGAATCCGATGCATGAAAAATGCATTTACAGGCAACTTCATTAACTTAGCGTCTAACCACTAAGGCAATGAAGGGGTTAACCACCAGTGCTATGCTTATTGTTGGTAGCGGGGGTGGGTGAAGGTGGTATTTGGCCCTTGGTGGGTGCTTAGGCCTTGCAGGATGGGGGGGGGGTTGCAGGTGGACTTAATACACACAACAGCCCTACTACCCAACTAATAGGCCCTTAATAAACCATTACAATATCAACTAAACACCAATACACAGCCCACCCCCCCTGTGGCCCCACATACTGTAAAACCAATATTAATTTGTTACACACAGGATTAATACTCCAGGCTGACGGGGGTCCCCGGGTGGTCCCGACGGGTGTTCGCAGGACACACAGTGCACCCCGGGGGGTTCCTACAGGTGTCTAGTGGCCCTCGGGTGGTCCCCTCTAGGTCTCCAGGTGTGCCTCCAGGTGGTCCCGCGGGTGTCCGTAGGCCTCAATGGCGCCATAGTCCCAACGGGTGTCTGGGGGTCCCCGGGTCATCCCCACGGGTGTCTGGGGGCCCTCTGGTGGTTCCCTCGGGTGTCTGTGGACCCTCAGGTGGTCCCCAATGGGCCCCCGTTTTTTTGCCGCAGGTGTCCTTGGGTCCTCAGGTGGTCCGCTTGGGCCTCCAGGGGTCCTCGGGTAGTCCCCGTGGGTCCCCGCTGACCTGTAGTACCAATCCTGTATTTAAAAATAAACATGGCCTACATTTAAATCAATACAGCTCCCCGCCTCCCAAACACATACAGTAGTACAGTTATGGGCAAAATAACTATTATCCAGATATGGATAATAGATTGTTTGCCCATTATTAAACACTACATTAGCCAGGCAGCATAAATAAAGTAAATAAAAACCGTTCTACTTACCCCATGCAATGTGAAGGACGTCCTCGTCAGCTTACTGCAGGACCATGTCCTCTGATGTCAGCAAGAATACATAATAAATACAATGTAATGTCCCCTAGCCCCTTAATCACCTAAGCGGTTAATAACCGCTATAGTAATTAAGTTCTTAACCCAACCTGCCCTGCTACCCACCCGGGAGGCCTAACCATCCACCCCAGACCAACTATACCCACCCTTCACCCATTCATTGGTACAGTGGGCACATCATGCTCATACTGTATAATATGGGCATGATTTCCCACTATAGCAAGAGATGGCGAAGGAATAAAAAAAAGGACCAAATAAAACACATAACTGTCGCAGCCAAGTTTATTCTAACATTTACCCGGTCTCGGCGGCGACAGATACCGGGCGCGAGCCGAGGTGTCCCGTGCGCACGCCGGAGCCTCGGAGGATCGGTCCTCCGATCCAGGCACCCCCCTCCCCTCTCCGGGTCCACCGGGTCCCCCAGAGCCCCCCACCGCATCCCCCACATCGCGGGACACCAGGGCTCCCTTCGGGGAGCCTTGGGCATGCACGCCGTGCGCGCACGCTCCCGATGAAGCGTGACCGCACATCGGTGATGCGCGGCACGCCGAGGGGATTCGCCATCAAAGCCGGGAAACCTCGCGGCTTGCGGCTCTAGCCATATTAGAATAAACTTGGTCGGTACTGTAACATAGCCAACTAAATATATAACAAATGTCAATAAAACAATTGAATGGCACAGTGGGTATATCATGTCCACATAATATGAGCATGATTTAACACTATGCCAGTCAATCACCAACAATCTCCTATGCATTCCAAACAATTACAAAATAAAAACAAATTGAAGAAAACACAACAGAATTAACACCAATCAATTAATCAAATCCAAAATAAAGACCAGAGTAAAAAATGTAAACACCAAAACAAAACCATGAATAAATAAAATAAATATCCAAATAAACTACATGATTCTAAAACAAAAGTCACAAAATAATCACACATTAAAAAGCAAACACCAATCAAAAGGCAGAAAGACAATTTAAAACACCACCAAAAAGGTCAGCATACTAAATACAAACACAAAATAAAGAGCATAAACAATAAAAAAACAAATTACCAATATACATGTAAAATACATAAAAGCAATCATTTGTCAAAATAACCATTGCTTGTCCCTGTATGTATGTATATGTCAGGATCCGTGATCCGCGACTCGCTTGGCGCACTCACCACCTACCCCAACCCGTGATCGGGCCCTCCGCTCCTTCCGTCAGCCATGATGCTTCTCTTCATTCTCCTGGAACCAGCCACCATGCTAGGCGTGCGTGCGGAGGTTATTGCCACTCTCTCTGGTCCCACCTCCAGACTCCGCCCATGTGGCAATGCCATTAGTGCGCGTGTTCAGCGCACGCACGGGCCGCGTCATCTTTATGCTTCTGGAATCCTCCCCACACCTCTCTCCTGCACCCCTTCAGCCTATCATAGTCAGTCTTACTGACATGCTTCCTCCAGCCTGTACCTCATTGGTTTCTGTCTCCTACATATGCTCAGCCAGCCCACTGGCAAATCGGCTGAGCATAAACCTTCCTATGTGCGAAGTGTTCACTGCTACCCTTGCCTCCACAGTCTTGTCTTGCATTCCGGTTCCTAGTTCCTCTGATTCTGACCTCGGCTACTCTTCCGGACTCCGCTCTTCTAAACTCCTGACCCCGGCTACCAATGACGATCCATACCTCCCCAATCCTGACCACGGCTAAGTACCTTCAACGATCCGAACCTCTCCAACCTCGACCTCGGCAAGTATCTCTGACTATCCATACCTCTCCAACCCCAACCTGGCTACCTCGACGTATCTACACTCCAGACGCACCCACGCGGCTTTGGGTTGATGTTACATACAATCCCCACCTCGGGCACACAATCATGGACCCCGCTGAGGTGGGGCGAGTCTTGAGCACGCACACCAGCATGTTTTATAAGATTGAAAAATATTTAGAACAGAACGAACGTTGCATGGACATATTGCAATAGAACCTCCTGCCTCTTACCGACCGGGCGCAAGCCCTTCTTCCTAGTCCTGTTCCTGTGGGGTCTTCTGCTGCAACTCTACCTTCTATATCCATGACCTCGACTGCTGAACCCCGACTTCCCACACCCAACTATTATAGTGGTGACCCCCATGGGTATCTGCGCTTTTTGAATCAGTGTTTCATACAGTTCGAACTAATGCCTTCTTGATTCTTTTCCCAAAGATCCAAGGTGGCGTACATTATCTCGCTACTCACCAATGATGCCCTGGCCTGGGCTTCTCCCATCTGGGAACAAAGATTTGACCTTACTCAGGATATCGGACAATTTACTCTGGAATTCCGCAGTCTTTGATATACCTGGTCGCAAGGTAACTGCCGCTTCTTCCCTTTTCCACATTTCCCAGGGAAATCACTCTGTGGCTAGATACGCTCTGGAGTTCCGCACTATCGCCGCTGAGACCGGATGGAATATCTAGGCGTTATCAGCTGCCTACTGGCAAGGTCACTTTGAGATTTTAAAAGATGAGCTCGCTGCACATGAATGCCCTACCGATCTTGAAGAACTTATCGCGATATGTATCCGCGTTGATCAAAGACTACAGGAGAGGAGGTCCGAAAGAACCCGTCAATGGCAACTCAACCAAGCGAGCACCGTTCAGGGACAAATGGATGTCCGCCTGCAAGAAGGCATTCACAGGGCTCAAGAAAGGCCTCACGGAAGCCCCTGTCTTGGCCTATGCTGATCCGGAGCAGCCGTTCTTCCTGCATTTGGATGCCAGCATCAATGGGCCGGGAGCAGTGTTACATCAGCAATACCCTGCTGGCCTCTGCCCAGTAGCTTATGAGACTTGCAGCTTGACACAGGGTGAACAAAACTATCCAATTCACAAACTGGAATTTCTAGCACTCAAGTGGGTGGTAGTCAATAAACTACATGACTACTGTATTTGTACTGGGTCTCCTTCGAGGTACGGACCGACAACAATCTGTTGACCTACATCCTGACCTCCGCCAAATTGGATGCCACCAGCTACAGGTGGTTGGCTGCCCTATCTAATTATCAGTTTACCCTAAAATACAAGCCGAGGCCCTTGAATATCAGAGCCGATGATCTGTCTAAAAGGCCTGGATTGAGCTCAACACCAGACGATGACCAGTGGAAAGACATTCCTGGCTATGGGATTCGGGCCATGTGCACTACAGCGGCGATAGTGTAGGATAAGATCGCTTTCTCTGAACTCAGAGTGATGGACTCATTTGGCTTACAGTCCAAGGCGCTTCCAGCAGCCAACTGCCTCCCGAAAGCATGTCCATCACACAAGACTCCATAATAACCTGGAAGGAGTTAGTTATTTACCAGATGTGAGATATGGTGGTAAAGCCATACGCCGGGACATTCAAGAAGAGAATCCTTCTTTAGTGAAGTCTGCTCCCGCCGACACGGTCACTATTCTCATGAGGGAATAGGACAAGTTTCAGATAGACCGTGGCCTCCTCTACCAAGTCGTTCCCTATCACAACCACCTCGATAGGAGACAACTAGTCCTGCCCAAAAGGTTGCTGTACTAGGTCCTATGATCCCTTCACAATGATCACAGACACCTGGGAGTGGACAAAAGATTCGGACTAGTAAGAGATAGGGTTTTCTGGCCCAAGATGCGGGAAACAGTGGAGCACCATTGTCGGAAGTGTCTGCGGTGCATACAGCGAAAAACACTGCCTACGAGCACCCCAATGGGCCACTTAAAGAGCTCAGGTCCCATGGACCTAGTCTGCATGGATTTCCTCTGCATTGAGGCAGACTCAAAGGGTATCGGGTACGTACTGGTAGTAACAGATCATTACACCCGATACGCCCGAGAATTCCCTACCAAGGACCAGAAATCTCTCACAGCAGCCAAAGTACTGTGGGAGAAGTACTTCATCCCCTACAGGTTACCTAATCGGATGCACTCCGATCAAGGGAGAGACTTCTAGAGCAAGTTAATCAAAGAGCTTCTAAAACTGCTCAACATCAAGAAGTCTTGCACAGCTCCCTATCACCCTGAAGGAGACGCCCTGCCGGAAAGGTTCAATCGAAACCCTACTAGATATGCTAGGCACTCTGAAGGACTTCAAAAAGGCTTAATGGAGCAAGCATGCCGATCCGTTGGTAAATGCCTGCAATTGTACCAGGCATGAATCCACGGGGTATACACCCTATTTCATGATGTTCGGCAGAGAGGTGCAACTGCCTGTGGACATTCATATCCGAGTGTCCACTAACGGAGTACCGAACATGACACACTACAAGTATGTGAGACGGCTCCAGGATAATTTCCATAGAGCATATCAGTTGGCGGAGAAAGCCACCGCCAAGCTGAAAGAAAATAACAAGCTGAGGTATGATTATTAGGTCCGCCATCGGGAACTTTGGCCCGGAGACGCAGTTCTCCTGTGAAATTTAGGAATTCCAGGAAAACATAAGTTAGCGGACACCTTAGGCATAGGGAAAGGAGGTTGTATATATATATATATATATATATATATATGTACAAAAGGAGTGCTACTGAACGTTGCCAAATGTATACAACAAAAAGACAGAAAAGAACAATGCTACATCCAATTTGACAAAATATATAGTAAATAGTATATAGTTAAATACTTCAATAATAATATTCTCATGAATAAGGGTCATTTAGTTAAACCCTTTGGCCAAAGCGTTATAAGCCTGCAAGCCAGCATCAAGGCATAACCAAATTTGCAGGTCCTAACACTAAACTGTTGAAACTTCTCTTCTATCTCTGTGGAGGTATAAATATCAGGTGTGCTGATCTCTACCCCTGCGCCTCCCACCCTCCAGTTTCAGGGCACCTGCCCTTGTTCTAGCACTCCTCTTTCTCTGATATGCTTCCCTCCTGCACTTTGTGGAAATGTATTTAAAAGCTTCCCATATCATAACCTCCCTCTGCCAGCCATAATTTTAGTAGCGCTTCTTCCAATGTTATGTTAAAGCGCTATGTTAAATCATTATTGTGCAGTAAAAGGATTTACTATGTATACAGAATCCAGTTCTCTATAGCTAACCCCCTGTCTATATGAGCCACCCTGTCCGCCATGGGGGTTAATCCCTTTATGTTGAGTATACAGTATACTCCTTTTCTGCATCTAAGAGGTTAATCCGTGTGGGTCCATTGGCCCACTGACCATATAATTATTTTATGGGCGCTATTGTTGGAGCCTTAAACCTGAATTTTAAAGTTCTCAGTAGTTTTTGTGTGTGTGTGTGTGTCATTTGATGACTTTATTACATTTGGTAAGTAAATTCCAGCAGCAGGCTTGAGTTCATTTGGGGTGCAAATTAAAATCACAGCAATCACTTTATGGCCAGCTTTAAAAATCCCACCAATTCATCAGAGACCTGCGCAGGAACAGATGGGCCCCTTATTAAAACTTGTAAAAGAAAAGCTAAACCAATTTAGGGGCATGTTATGATTTGCATCAACTTAAACACATTGGTAAACTGCTCTCGGAGATGTCATAATTTCGGAGGAACATTTGGCAGGTGGAAGGGCCATCTGGGCCCAGTAAAACGTATGCCCGCTGGTTCCTCCCCAGTGGATGTTCATAACATTATAGTTTAAACACCATCAATAACTTTTCTTATGCGGAAATCTGAATAACTGATGAGTTTGTAGTTGCTGAAGGTTTGATTGTTTCAGGAAAGGAGCAAAGAAAAGGTGAACATATCTCTGAGATGCTGCTAAAGTTTTTCAAAAAGAAGAGCAATAATGTAGAATAATTATTAACAGCACGTGTTAACCCCTTCCTTCCCTGTCGGAGAGACCTGCAGTGCATTACTGGCTCCTTCTGCCAGAAAAGGTTTTATATCGGATACAAGCAGGAACGCTTCGTGAGTGAGGGCACACTTTCTGTAACACGGACAAACTCGGCAGATCTAAATTGGACGTAAACTATTTACAGAGTTGCTGTCTCTATAAAGCCAATTATAGTGAATAGGCTTTGTAAGTTAACCGAAACTCTGAATTATCCCCTGTGTATTCCATATCAATTTCCTAATTGACCACTTGTGTCTTGCCATAAGATTACTTGGCTTCATTCGTAGCTAATACAGTTCCCAATCGGTTGGTTTGCTTAAAGCACAGTTTATCCTCTAGGTGTCTGCTTTTGGGTTTGACCTTGAGTCACTTCTGCTTGAGCCTTAAAGGAGAGATTGGGAGCAGCTCCTCTCTGCTCAGAACTCAATGAGAGAGCGAGAGAGAGAGAGAGAGAGAGAGAGAGAGAGAGAGAGAGAGAGAGAGAGAGAGAGAGAGAGAGAGAGAGAGAGAGGTCCTGCCATGTGCCCTATTGTCAGAATATACATTTATCTTGAGTAAAAATCATCCTCTGTAAAAATTGAGCAGTCCTGCTTCAGGCAAGTAAATACTGTATACAGTAAGTAGGAACAGCCATTTGAAAACTGCAGCTTGGCCTGTGACACAAAACCTGTTGTGAGTTAGAGATGCAGCAACTCAGTCTGTAGGCTGCAGGTGACCTACCTCTAAAATGCATGGGGCTTGTTCCCTAATACTGTACATAGAAAACCCTGTTCAAAGCATATTGAATAAGTGCCTTACACTTACAACCAGTATGATGCTCAGGAAGGTAATCGTGCCAATAGCAGATGGGACATACTGGAGGTCACAGAACCTATTTGCAGAAGCTGCATCACCTGCCCAAGTGAATATCAGGAGTGAGAGTTAGATATGTAGTTTTACCACCACAGCTATTTATCCTGATTGCTGCATAAAAAGAAAAAAACACACTGCCGGCTAAGTACTGAGAACCTTTTTATCTGTCCTGTGTCTGAAGCCCATCACCTTTTCAGCTGTGCAAAAATGAAATACCGCCAGGAGCAGCAGCTCTAACAAGTAATGTTGACACACAAGCCTTGAAATGAGAAACTTATGGATTCTGTTCTCTAAACTCTACAAACCTGGTGCCAGATCCACTGTCCTTATTTATTTAACCATAAATAAACATCACTTACAAGACCTGAGCTCAGAAAACAAAACTGTGTGACATCTAAAACATAAACACTTCAATTATAGAAGATCTCAAAATCTAAATAAGTCAGAGATAAACACCATGGAACAGCTGCCTCTGAATATCTTAAATCACTGATGTGCAGCCCAGGGGGACTGTTGGTTACAAGAGAGTAGTTTGATTGTGGTAGAAGACTCATTGTGTACTTAGAAATGGTTTGTGCGTCTGTAGAGATGAAGTTTTCATTGGCTCCTATTCATTATGGTAAGAAATGGGGGTGACGCATAGTTAACGAGGTATCAACGTCCATGGGAAGTTAATTGACCTGAAAAGTTAATGTGCTGTAAATGGTTTTGTAAGAGATGTGTGCAGAGGTTTTTAATACAGGAGACATTTATAAGGGGGGAATAAAAGCAGGCTTTAATTGGCCACAACTTTCAAAACATAAAATAGCTTTCACCAGCAAAACAGGGTTATAGGGAAACATAAACAACCTAGCTCCTATACGCCCCATGTATAGGTTGGAGGGCTACGCCCCTTACCAACAACAAATATATCAAACTTGATAATGTGCAAGTCTTTACCTTCGGGCCCCAGACTTCCTCCTGGCTGGGGTAGGGGTTGCAAGTGCAGTGTGCAAGGCAATCTCTAGAGCGTCCAGGGCGAGTATCTCCCTGGATCAGAGAGCCTGAGACTGCCATGAAGCAGGCTTTTAAAGGCCAAATGAGGCAGGTGAGGAGATCAATTAAGGCACCTTACTTTAGAATTAACTTCCTCAGTGCCTTATTAGGTTATGCAAGCTGGTTTCCCTGTCCCATTACCTAACAGGGGATCCACTCTATTACAATCCTCTCCGGTTTGTGGGTAGCTAGGTCTAGTCCTGACAAAATCCCATCTCTCCACTCTTGAGCCCTAGAGAGAGATTGGCTGCAGGGAGAGATAGCTCCCAGTAAAGCTGGGATTTAAGTCCTTGTCACCTGTGCACATAAGCACTCTCTCTTAGAGTAGACGCTTGACTTCAGCGTGCTTTGGTCTCTCGTGGAGGACCTTTTCAAAGCACAGCCTTTCCATAATGTGCTTAGCTTCCTCAACTCTGCGGAGGACTTCTCGTTCATGCTCCTTTTCCCATTTGACCAAGTCCTTTTCTACTCGTTTGGCAACGAGTTTTTCTTCGTGCGGTCTTCTCTTCCCTGTCACTAGGATGACCATCTGTGTCTGGCTCAGTATAACTAATCTCATGCAGCTCAACCTTGGCAGAGTTTATCAACTCTGATTAATTCCCATGGCATCTTTCTTTGGCAGTCGGTAGGCTTATAGTCTTGGGCCTTTCTTTCTCGATGTGTTAATTTATCCATACTGTCTACTTCTTCAATGTGTGAGAAAGGCCCAAGTGATGTCTGTTGGAGTATCTATGCTATAGTACCACCGTTTTTAAGATCCCTCTGTACCAGGGAACCCCAGTTTACAGCTTTCCTATCCATCATGGGCTTATCCGCAAAAAGCATGACACACGTATCAGTTGTGAGGATCGGGCACAGGCTCCATTTCAGACTTTGATCTAGACCTTGTTGTTGCTTCCTCATCAGTGCCTGCTATGCAGACCCCGCCCAGCAATGAATCAGGGCTCCGATTATAGGATCAGCTTCAGCTGTGCAGATCTTTAGCTATTGACTGTTCCTCCTTTATAGGCTCAGTGATTGCCTCTGTAAATCGGCTGAGCATAACAGTGTTTCACTTGTGACGTCGTGCTGGTCGCAAGCACTCTGTTTTGCCTTGTCCCACCTTGCCTTGTCCTGTCTTGCTTTTCTACACTTTATCTTGCAGTTACTTACCTGAACCCTGCACCTACCTATGACCAACCGCCTCTCTCCTAACTTTGACTATGGCTAGTGACCCCAACGATACATATCCTCTCCTACCTCCAACCACGGCGAGTATATCTACGTTCCTCACTTCACCCACCACGGCCCAACTATCCACGTTTACGAATCTGCAATACGGACGTGACTTCGTGGCTCTAGGTCGGTATTTCTATATCCCCACCTTGGCCTCGCGGTACAGTCCATTTTGTGGCGATCACTCATTACATCAGTAGAGAGGTCATTTATGTTTGGTTCAGGATCCATCAAATTCATTACATCAATTTTATTTTAGTTCTCCTCACACCTAACAGTTACCCGTGGCCTCTCTTTTTTGGTAAACCTGTATTTATATGACTTTTTTCCTTTGTAAAGACGAGTGGACAACCAGAGTTGCATCATTAAGAGCGTGATCACAGATACAGTTCTGTCTCTATCTAGCCAAAATGAGTAGAGAAAAACGGAGCACTCTCCAAGGTGAAAAAACGGATCCAGAGGGGGCTCACGCATAAAAAAAGAACAGACTTTATTGGATCATACAAAAGACCCCTAAAGAGGCAGCAAAACACAACGCGTCTCGCGCTTCATGAAGCGAAACGCATTGTGTTTTCTGCTTCTTTAGGGGTCTTTTTTATGGTCCAATAAAGTCTGTTCTTTTTCATGAGTGAGCCCCCTCTAGATCCATTTTTTCACCTTGGATAGTGCTCTGTTTTTCTCTACCCATCCTGTTGCTTTACGTACATGGATGCACATCATTGGACCTCCCAGGACTGATCCAGATCTCTTCAATAGTGAGTTCTGCTCATGTTTTTACTACTGCTATTATACTAGTGGGTGGGAGATTATTTTGTGTCAGTAATTGCTGCTTGTGTATACAGACAGGATACATTAGACACTAGTCTCCCAATACCTGCTGCTGATATGGTATACTGGACTCATGGAGGTACCTTATGTTCTCATATATAAAGTATTATTTATTGGATGGATGGATGTCTGGTATCACCAGACTCCTTCTACTTTATCAATCTAGCCAAAGACTGAATCTTTGTACCGGCTGTTTTCATTGAGAGAAATTTGGTTTGGTCAACGTGGGTAAGGTAGCATGACTGGATTTTTATTGTACTTTTCAGTCCTAATTCGGTTCTTCTTTCCTGGATTTCGTGGAAAGTCAGTTGTAGCACTGAGAGGTATTGCGGATGCGCTTATAGCAGCACACAGCTTGCT
The DNA here is from genome assembly GCF_040206685.1 of Ascaphus truei. Classification (NCBI taxonomy): domain Eukaryota; kingdom Metazoa; phylum Chordata; class Amphibia; order Anura; family Ascaphidae; genus Ascaphus; species Ascaphus truei. Next base: position 67,499,163 of record NC_134488.1, on the reverse strand, counting down.
TGGTTGTGATATAGGACCTATATCTTGACTGAATCACAAAAGCAGCTTCCTTCATTCTCCTGCAGCTTCTTTGCTGCAGATACTTCCTAATATTTGACTGGACCACAATTACACATTGCTTCAAATGTTCATATTTCTTTCTTTGTAGTTGCATTCTCTATATTGACTGGAGAAGGCAGGCTGCTTTATTCTGGCAATAAATCTGGCGAGCTTTCGTTCCTCTATAGGCAGCCTGTATGATGACTGTTGCAGAGCATTTGAGCAGATAATTTTCTCTCTCCAACCTTCCTTGAATAAGAGCTCTGTAGTATTTTTGAAGTGTTAAAATGCTTTCCTTCTTTCTTTCTTTCTTTCTTTCTTTCTTTCTTTCTTTCTTTCTTTCTTTCTTTCTGAGTGTGCTCTGATCTGAGAAAGTTCTGTTTGAAGACATAGGGATTTGCTCTTTTCATGCAGAAAAGTGCCCTCTACTTCATTCAGTGCCAACTGTACCTCCAACTTTTCTTGTTGGATTTGGTTCTTCACCTTTTTTATTCGTGAAGTTTCTCCTTTCCTTCACCGACTTGATCAGTCAGATATGAAACCTCCTCTGTCAGGTTTTTGTTCTCTCTATTTACAGTCTCGATAACACTCAGGATCTTTTTGTAGTCATCCTTCCATTTTCACACCTCTGTGCTGGGACTTTGAATCTCCTGGCGCAAGACTTCTAGCTCTATGTTGAGAATGTGAAGCTCTTTCTGAGAGACTTCTAGATCCGTACTGAGACTGCAAACATATTTTTCAGAGACTTTCAGCTCTGTACCGAGACTGTGAATCACTCTCTGAGATACTCCCAGTTCTGCACGAGACTGCTCTGAGACGTGCAGGCGAGAGACATCCAGCTCTATGTTGAGAGTATGAACCTCTTTCTGTGAGATCTCCAGCTCTGTACAGAGACTGTGAAACTCTTTCTGAGAGACTTCGAGCTCTGCACGGAGGCTGCAAAACTCCTTTTGAGAGTTTCTCAGAACTGTGCTGAGATGGAGGGCCTTCTTTTGAGCCTCCTCATAGTTCTGCTTCAAGTCAGCAATGACTCCCTCAGAGCTGCTCTGTTTCTTGCTCATGGTG